>NC_056739.1:1041596661-1041896661 GCF_019279795.1 Protopterus annectens | reverse complement strand
GCTGTAAAGGGGTCCATGTGTTTTTCCCCTGCCCAGACAGAGAAATGCTTCCATTTGCTAGCATAAGTCTTTCTGGTAGTAGACTTATGAGAAGCGAGGATGATATCGCAAACTGGTTGAGAGATAAGGGGAAGCCTGGCTAGGGTTGGAAGTGGAGTAACCAAGCTGTGAGGTTGAGAGATCAAAGGGACTGATGCAGCCCGCCTGATTGATGGGTCAGAAGATCTGGCACTGGGTCCAGATGCCAGGGCTGCTCCAGTAGATGGCGTTGCAGGAACAGAAACCAAATTTGTCGAGGCCAGTAAGGGGCAATGAGAATCATCCTGGCTCTCAAGGCAGTTGCTTTCTGGATTAATTGAGTAATCAAGGGAAAGGGGGGGAATGCATACAGAAGACCCCAGGGCCAATCGTGAACTAGAGCGTCTCTGGAGGGTAGACCTGGGAGAGGGAAGAGGGTGAAGAAGTCTGGGCACTTGCTGTTTAGAGGTGTTGCAAAAAGGTCGCAGCAAGGCTGACCCCACCTTCTGAAAATTCTTTCCGCTACTGTCTGGTTGAGAGACCACTCGTGAGGCATGAGAATGGCTCTGCTCAGTCTGTCCGCTATGACATTGGACTTCCCGGGAATATGCGTTGCTACCAGAAACCGTTGAGAAGAGATTGCCCATTGCCAAAGTCTGAGTGCTTCTCGACATAGGGGGTAGGATCTGGTTCCGCCCTGCTTGTTGATGTACCACACTACAGACATATTGTCTGTTTGAATTGCAATAGTCCCGGTGGGTAGAGAGTCCTGAAGGGCCTGCAACGCTAAAAGTACCGCTCTCATTTCCAAGACATTTATGTGCAAGTGGCATTCGAAGGGTTGCCATGTGCCCTGGACTGTCCTGCCCTGAAAATGCCCCCCCCCCCACACCCGATCAGGGAGGCATCCATTGTCACAGTGGCAACAGGAGGAGGGGAGACCGTCCACCAAGAAAGGTGTCTTTTGCATGACTGAGTGATTAGAATGGTGTGTGACATGGGGAGCTGCTGAAAGGACCACTGGGAAAATAGCAACCACTGCAGGATCCGCATATGAAAACACGCTAGGGGGAGTAAAGTGATTGCTGCTGACATGAGACCAAGTGTTTTTAGTACAAATCTGGCTTGGACTCTGCTCTCCTGTAATAGGATCTGAACATGGTTGCAAATGTCTTAAACTCTTTGTGTGGGTAGTTTTGCTGAGAGCTCCACTGTGTTTAAAATGGCACCTATGAAGGTAATAGACTGACAAGGCAGCAATGCAGACATTTCGAAATTTATAGAGATACCTAGCGCATTGCACGTTTGTACAGCGTAATCTCTGGACTGGAGTAGTTGATGTCTGGTGGTGGCAGTAAGGAGCCAGTCGTCTAAATATGGAAACTTCTGGAATCCTTGTCGTCTCAGGTGAGCCGCAACCACTGCCATGCATTTGGTAAACACCCTGGGGGTTGTGGTGAGGCCAAAGGGCAGGGCTCTGAATTGGTAGTGACTGGCTCCCAGCCGGAAGCGGAGAAACCTTCTGGAGCGCCTGTTCATCTTGATATGGTAGTACGCATCCTGAAGGTCTATAGAGCACATCCAATTGTCCTGACCCAGAAAGGGTAGAATGGACTGTAGCGTGACCATCCAGAACCTCGTTCTTTGAACCAACCTGTTCAGCCTGCTGAGATCCAAAATAGGTCTCCAGTCCCCTGTCTTTTTTGGTACCAAAAAGAACTTGGAGTAGATACCGGATCCTTGTTGGTCTTCTGGGACTGGCTGGATGGCCCTTTTTCTTAGCAGCTTTGAAATTTCTAGGGCTGCTAGATCCCTCTGACTGGGTGGAACGTCTGGAAGGGGCCCTTTTGGCTGTTGTGGGGTGTGAATAAAGGGAATTCTGTAACCCTCGGATATGATCGACTATACCCATTTGTCTTGCATGAGGGAATGCCAGGCTTCTGGGTACAGTGATAGTCTTCCCCCGACTGCCTCCAAAGGTGGACAGTCGGGCAGCTCCTCAGGGGTGCTGGAAGGGTTTGTCAGAGAAAGATTCTCTGCTACCCTGATTCTGCAGACCCCCCCTGCCCCTCAGGTGGCGTCTATTATTGTTCCCTCCTCTGCCTCTGGAGAGAAGCTCACCACATGCATCAGGCAGTACTCCCTGAGGTTTGCGGAACCACATTTTCCCACCTTTCTGACCATTAGGGTATGGTCTAGAAGGGGTAGAAAAATGGACTCCTACGGCAGAGAGAGTCTTGTCTTCCTGCTCGCACCTGGTCAATGTATCCTTCACTTGAGGTCCAAACAAGGCAGAACCGTCATAGGGGGTGTTAGTGAAGGATGCCTTGAAGGGGTCGGCAAAGTTGCAAAGCTGCATCCAGGCATGTCTCCTTAGAGCAACGCCCATGCCTGCAGCCCTACTCCCTCCATCAGCGGCATAGGAAATGAGCCGCATGGAGGAGTTTACAATAGAGTTCAGGGTCCCTAGCTGGGAGTTGATCTTTTCCTGAGACCCTGCAGCTGATGGGTCCTGTAAGGTATCACCTAGTTCTTTGAGAAGGTCTCTCTGAAGACGGGTGAAATGGCACAAATAAATCAGCGAACGCATGGCAAAGGTCGCTGAAGAAAACATCCGCTTGCTGTACCTATCCATAGTCCTAGATTCTTTATTAGGAGGATGGACAGGAACTGAAGGGTCAGCCAAATCCTTCTTAGTGGCCGTCGCCACAACCATGGCATCAACGGGGACGTTCTTAGTGAGAAACTGCTTGTCCGAAGGGGCTGTAATAAATTTTGTGGGCCTCCGGGGAGTTGGTTCCATAGTATCTGGAGCCGTCCACGCCTTCCGAGCCACCACCTCCATGAGTGGGTCGAAAGGCGGGGAGACCCAGGAGGTGGAAGGGCGAGAACCGAACGCGTCCGGGTACACCGACTCATCCTCAGAAGGGTTGAGGGCAGACCAGTTCCCCCTTTGTTTAAGGATCTCTAGGATGTCAGAAAATGAGACATCCTCAGAGGGGGACCTTGGGGACCCTTCCAAATCATCCAGGTCGGTGTCAGATGTCACTGACTCCGGGGAGTCCACATGCTTCCTCTTGCATGTCATATTCCAAGGGGGCACCCCCGCAGGATCAGGGGAGGCCTCAGAAGAGGAGGATACACCCAATGGGGCGACCTGGAGCGTTGGTTCTCCACGCTTGGGTTCGGGAGGGTAGGCAGAGGCCGAAGCAGGCATCATGGAAGGAGGGGCAGATGGGGCCGACCATGTTGCCGGTATAGGAGCCAACACACTCCTCATGACCTCAAAGGCGCCCCCATCAGGCAGAGAGGAGGGACCCAGCTCCGAAGAGATGAGCGCTCCTCCCGGCACCAAGAGGGACAGCTCCGAGGCCGATGTCGGGGCTGAGCTCACCTGCGCCGACACTCCGAGAGGGAGAATGGGGTCGGACAAGGGTCCGATGCCACTCGCCCCCTCGGAACCGATGAGAGAGTCCCGGCGCCCGGATCCCTCCAAGGACGGAGCCAATGAAGGGATCGGAGCCAATGAAGGAACCAATAAGGGTGGAATCAGTTCTGACGCCCCCACGGTACCAACCCCGATGGCCTCTGGCTCCGAGCTTGAAGGAATAGTCCGAAGAGGAACTGGAGCAGGCATTGGGGAAGCCGCTGTCTGTTGAGACGGGCTATGCAATAACTGGGCGAGCGCCTGCGACTTCAAAAGCCTACTGACTACCCTCTCGAGGTCGTGGTCCGAAAGCCTGGAAGATCTAGAGGAGTGAGACCTATGGCTCCGCTCCGACAGCAAAGGGGACTTCAGAGCCGACCTGTCCAACTCCAATGAAGGAGATCGGGAGCGCTTTCGGCTTGGAGACGGCTCCGACACCAAAGTCTGAGCCGACTGAGGCCTCGATGTATCGGTTCCGGCTGGAACCGACGAGGCAGAAGAAGGTCCGCTCGGCGCCGGCTCCGGACATGGAGCCAACGGTTTGGTGGGCTTAGAAGGTTTTCCTGGCAGAGGCTTGGTAGGAGAACCTTCGGGCTTCAATAAGCCCCTTAGGATGAGCTTATTTCTGCGCTCCTGCAGGACTCTTGGGCTAAAAGCATGACAGATGGAACAAGAGTCCTGCAGGTGCAGAGGGCCCAAACAATACACACAAGAAGTGTGACCGTCTGTCAGAGACATCTTCTGACAGCACGAGTTACACTTCTTGAATTCCTATATCTTGGTATCCTTAGACATGATACCACAGGAACGGGATAAAAAAGTCTAAACAAGTATACAAACACACACACAACACTTGAAAGACACTCTCAAAGTTACTACGATAAAACAAAAACAAAATTCCACACACACACCTACTGAAAGGAACCTGTACAAACCTACTATAAAGGGGGGGGGGTAAAGGCCTAACCACCTTAAGGGTGGAAAAGAGTAGGAAAACTATTAATAAAGGGAGGGAAGACTAGTCGGGAGACTATTAACACTACTAGAAAAGATCTAGGGAAAAATATCAATCAAAAACTAACTATAAATATAAAAAAATTTAAATACGACCTGGAGCCGGTGAAAACGCAACCTCGTAGCTGAAGCGGCAAATGAGATCTGGGTATAGGACGCCTAGCATTCTGGGTCATAGCATAGCCTCGAGCCGGTAAAAATAGCTCTCGAGCTTTAGTATTAGGCCGAGTCGGAGACGAGGTTCGGCTCCGAACCCATCCAGCAAGAATAAAGGCGAGATTGATAACTTAACATCAAATTGTTATTCCACAGATAAAAATTAAACAGGGATATTCGAGGGTGACTGCATCACCACTGCTCTTCTGCCTTGCCCATAAGCATTAAGCTGATTATTGAACAGATTAGGTCATGGCTAATTTGGCTCCCAGAAAACATCAAAGTGTAAAGACTTCTCATCTTCTTTTTGTAGATGATTTAAAACTGTATCAGATGAGGAGCTGAAACTACAGGTAGTCAAAACGTTTTCAGATGATATAAGAATGTCATTTGGTCTTGATAAATGTGAAAAAGCAACCTTTAAAGCAAGGAAGTTGCAGCATGACAAAAAAAGCCTGGGACAGTAACATGATAAAAAAATGAGGAAGAGAGAGTGCATAAATATTTGGGAACTGATGAAGGATCATCAATAAAGTGTGACAAATGTGAATAAAACTTAGTAAGGAATATTTTAGAAGACTAAAATTAATACTGAAAATAGTGCTGACATCTAGGAACAAAGTCCAAGCTATAAGCCAATCTGCTCTTCCTGTCCTAACTTACAGTCTTAGAGTAATTAACTGGCCCCAAAAGGTGTTTGGATTGGTTGGACAGGAAAACAAGAAAGATGTTTCATGCTTATCAAATGATTTATAAAAATCAGTGTATACCAAGACTATATATTCCTCATTCTGAAGTAGGTATGGGCCTCCTCGAAACTGATTACATGTGTAGATCTGCAACTGTAGGACTGCATACATATCTACTGACATCATAAGATGAAAAGGTAGTGAAAGTTTTAAAGCATGAGAAAAATAAGTTCAGGATGACTTCCCTGCTTAGTTTAGCAGAAGTATATCGGTGTCAAGCAGGAATGAAAATCAAACCAGATGCAGATAAAAATCAGGAAGCAACTGAATGTTATAAAAACAAAATAAAGAATATAAAGTGAAGGATCAAATGAGAAGGCAAGAAATGTGGAAAATGTATAAATATAGTTGCAAGTATAGAAAACTCTTGGCATAACCTCATGTTGATAAGGATCGAACACAGGAATGGTTAAGGAGTGGTGAATTTAAACCAAAAGATGAAAGATTAATATTGGTGACCCAAGACAGTGGACTACGTACATTTTGATTTACAAAGTCCATTGAACATGTGAGAGAAACAGGCAATTGTAGGTTTTATAAAACAGAATTGGAAACGGTTGCACATCTTGTTGCTGGTTGTGTTATACTAACGGCAGAAGGACTGTATACTGAAAGGCATAATAATATGGCAAGACTGCTGCACTGAGGATTGTGTAAACATTATAATACTGAAGTAGCTGAAAATAACATTGGAAACATAAGCCACAAAGCATTATAGAAAATGAAGTTTATATCACATGGGATCACCCATTACCAAACAGTTCAAAAATTAGAAGCGAATAAACCAGATATAGTAGTCCATGAAAAGAAGACAAATAACATTGATCACTGAAATTGTTACAGGTAGTGACTGCAGTGTCTTACATACAGAGAGACACAAAGTCATAAAATACCAGGATTTGCATGAAGAAAGAGGGGCAATGTGGAAGAAGGATACCCAAACAGTTCCAATAGTAGTAGCAGCAATGGATCTTATGAAAAATAATTTACAATCGTACTTGGATATGTTACCAATACATGTCCACTCCAACCAGTCCCATCTCTTCAGCTCTATCCCAGCTCTATTTCAGTCTAGTGTCACTAGCTCATTCTACCTAATACAGAGAGAACATTTGTGAAGGGCAAGCCACTTAGGTCCTTAATTTTAAATTATCTTCTGTTTCTCATTTCTCCCCTTTCCACTTTCCAAAAAAAAAAAAATTCTAAGCTTGTTTCCTGTAACTAGTCTAGTCCAGATACAGATTTGCTGTAGCCAGGACTGTCTGTAAGCTTCTGAGCCCCCAAAGCCTTTCTGTGTTGGAGGGAAGCCTTCTAGCTTATCAGTGTGGTAAGCACTGGATAGCCTATCTACCACAAGAGTGGTTTCTGGCCCAGAAATTGTAGTTTATTGGCCGTTTGGGCAGTTTTTCCATCTCTTTCAACTTTCTGGTTTAAAAGCCTATGTTTGTGCTTGTCTCCCACCTTTCCTGTAACTAGTCTCGTCTAGATACAGATTTGCTGTATCCAGGACTGTTTGTAAGTTTCTGAGCCCCCAAAGCCTTGCTGTGTTGGAGGGAAGCCTTCTAGCTTATCAGTGGGAGTGGTAAGCACTAGGTAGCCTATCTACCACAAGAGTGGTTTCTGGCCCAGAAATTGTAGTTTATTGGCTGTTTGGGCAGTTTTTCCATCTCTTTCAACTTTCTAATTTAAAAGCCCACGTTTGCGCTCGTTTCCCACCTTTCCTGTAACTAGTCTTGTCCAGATACAGATTTGCTGTATCCAGGACTGTTTGTAAGCTTTTGAGCTCCCCAAGCCTTTCTGTGTTGGTGGGAAGCATTCTAGCTTATAAGTGGGAGTGGTAAGCACTAGGTAGCCTATCTACCACAAGATCCAGGTACAGATTCTTAGTTTTAGCACTTGAATTTGCTTATTCGTGCTTAGCATTTGTTCAGAACTTGTTGTTAGCATTAAATAAGCTACAAATTACTACAGCACTCAACCTTCCTCTTTACCTAGAGGAAAACAGTTTTTCTACTTACTTTCCTCACTTGCTTGGAGAAAAACAGTTTTTATACTCATTTTCCTCACTTGTCTAGAGGAAAGTAGTTTTTTTATTCAGGCATGTCCAAGGGTCAGCTCCCAGTGTTCTCTCCTGTCTATCTGATGAATCTGAGCATCTTAAGGCAATGTAGCAATTGCCTCATGTACACGGACAACCCTCTCCTCCTACCATCCAACACTACAATCTGTGAGAGATGCACTTATCTAGCCAAACTGGAGGTAAAGCTCTCTCCAAGAATGAACTTGACAGTCAAGAGGAGAAGGTAAACACTTGCACCACACCACACCTCACATAGTCCCACTAAACCTACACCACCAAAATCCAAACATAGAAACACAAAAACATTTGCAGAGGCTCTCAATAATAATCTTCTCAAGCAACAGTGACCTCCAAAGCAGAAACGCAAGCAACCTCCACCCCCCATAACACAACCCAAATGACACATAGCCCACAGACTCAGTGTGCCAATAAACTACAGCCCATAATGCAAACCAACGTACCTAACACACTAGTCATAGGTGACTCTACAGTCAGGCACATGGTGTCCCACTCACCAGGCTAAACAAGGAGAAGGTTACTGTCAGCTGCCTGTCGGGTGCCAGGATCTGCCACATAACCCATGCAATCAAGTCACTCCACAACAAGTACAAATATGACTCTGTCATTGTCCATGTTGGTGTGAACGACCTGAGACGTACCTCCCTGGACTACATGAAAAGAGACATGGAAGAGTTGTCCGATCTTGTAGCCCAGGCAGGTATGACCCTAGCCCTGAGTAGCATCCTGCCATTGCCCAGAATGATACCGCAGTACAAGGACAAAATGATAGACTTCAACAACTGGCTAAGCTTCTGGTGTCATTCTAAGGGGATCCAGTATCTGTCTGCCTGGGTCGACAGACCACAATGCTTTGCCAGAGCTGGCCTGCACCTGTCGCCCCTGGGATTCCGGATACTAGCTAAGGCTCTTCCCACCCCTATAGTGCCTTTCTTATTCAAGGTTCAAATGACAAATTCACCACCATAACAGGAACAGGCAAGCAAAAACTGAGGGTAATGTTACTCAATGCTAGAAGTCTAAATCTCAAAATGCACTCACTCAAGGCACTCCTTAAAATGGAGAACATCGATATCTGTGCAGTGACTGAGACCTGGTTCAAGGCTCTAGAGAGCACCCTTGCATTACCAGGCTATAACTCATTCCACACTTTTTGGCCATCTAACCTGGACCAGAACACCAAAGGCGGAGGTGTGTCCATATTCATTAAGGATATCCACACCTCCAGGCTAGTTGCGCAGCATAATGCATCTGAGGTTATCCAAGTGCAACTAACTCTGGGCAAAACTGCAATCCAAATTGTAGCTTGCTACAGATCCCCCACCATGCACCAGGATTCCCACTCCTCTTTTCTTGATATACTGGAAAATATTAGGGTTCAACCAAACACCCTAATAATGGGCGATTTCAACTACCCCAGCATTAACTGGGAAAACTACTCATGTACCAACTCCTTCGCTCAACGCTTTCTGGAATTCATAAATTCCAATGCCCTGGATCAACTTATCCACACCCCCACCAGGGGCAACAATATCCTAGACCTAGTCATTACCAACATGAGTGACCAGTGTTCCACACCTGAAGTCAACTTTTCATTGGTCAGATATAACCATAAGCTAATCACCCTAGATATCCACATCCCGCCCCCACCCACCATTATGGAAACCACAACAAAAAATTTCTCCAAAGCCAACTTCATGCTTCTTAAGACAGAAGTGGTGACCTTCATAACACCCATGCAAATGGACAATATAGTTACGACTGCTGAATCCTACACAAACGCACTCTATAAGCCCTTACACGAGTGCATGGATCATGCTATCCCAAACAGAACCAAGACGCTATCCTCCAAAAAAAGGAAGCCAATATGGTGGTCCCCTGCCATAAACAAACTCTACAACAGAGGGAAGAAACTGTTGCAAAAGAGAGTAAAATCCCATGAGTGGAGGAGCTCCCTGGTCAGCCTCAGTAAGAAGCAGAGATCCCTTATAAGATCTCCAAAGCTAGCTATGAAAACAAACACCACTGAGTCTAAGGGCATCCACAAAGCATTCTATAGCTATGTCTAGAATCTCAATGGCAACACCCAGATCTGCTCTGAGTTACAGCACAATGGCATGAAAATTACAGAACCAACTGATAATGTCAACATCCTGGCAGATAGGTTCAGTGCTAATTTTACCCGCCTCTCACCCCCTAAAGGCCCATATCTATACAGAAAAAATGCAGAGTCCCTGTAACCACATCTATGCAGGTAAAAGCTGCACTCACTAAAACCAAAAACACAGCATCCATGGGACCGAACAACATCCCAGGCTGTGTTTTACATGAACTTCAGAATGAAATGGCTCCCCACCTAAGCACCATGTTCACTCATAGTCTCATGTCAGGCTTTGTGCCCACTGAATGGCACACAGCAACAGTTATGCCACTCCACAAAGGGGGAGCCACCACTGATCCTGGGAACTATTGCCCTATTAGTCTGACGAGCCTGGTCTGCAAGTCCATGGAACATATCATCATGGAACTCATAAACAAAGACATTGGTAACCTCCAAACTCTGGACCCCACCCAGTTCGGGTTTGTGAAAGGCAGATCATGCCTTCTGAACCTGATCGACTTCTTTGAGGCAGTCACCAAAGCTGTAGAAGAGGGTACGGTGGTTCACACAGCCCATCTTGACCTCACCAAGGCTTTCGACACCATCCCCCATTCTGGAATTATAGCTAAACTCACTAAACTAGGTATAAATCCCTACATCACAAGATGGGTTATCAACTGGCTCACTGAGAACCACACTGTAAAAGTTGCAGACTCCAAATCTGACTTCAAACCAGTGACAAGTGGAGTACCACAGTGTTCAGTCCTGGGACCTTTCCTGTTTCGTATCTGTTTCTCTGAAGTACAGGCTAACATAGAAGGCCTCTGGCTAATGAAGTTCGGAGATGACTGCAAACTAGGAGCCATAGTCGAGTCCCCAAATGATGTGGACATCCTACAGAAGGGTCTCACTGAGACAGATGCCTAGTATCAGAGGCATGGCCTCAAGCTCAATGCCAAAAAGTGCATTGTCATCCCCTTTGGTAAAAACTCTGTACCCATTAACTACCACATAAACGGCAGACTACTTAACGTCGAATGTGTGATAAGAGACCTTGGGATCCAGGTGGACAGTAGTCTCTCCATTGATAATCACATCGCCACAGTAGTCAGGAAATCCTTCTATGTGGCACACCTCATCACAAAAGGGTTCTCATCCAGGAAAAAAGAGGTCATTGTTCTCTTCTATTCGGCACTCATTATACCCATTATAGAGTACAACTCCCCTTTTGGAATGTACCTCACAAGACATCTGCAGCAGCTGGAAAGGCCACAGAAGTACCTCACAAAGAGGATTACTGGCCTCAAAACAGATGCCCTACACTGACCGTCTCAAAAAACTCCAGCTTTACTCTGTAGCATATCGCCTACTCTGAGGAGATCTCTGCCTAACATATAAAACTATGTTAAACCCAGAGCTGTTAGACATGCTACAGCTAAATAAATCCCAATCCCTCTGAGCTACACACTCTAGGGACCTAAACCTTGTCACCACAAGGACATGCTGGAGGGATAGATTCCTGTCCCAGAGACTTCCTATACTCTGGAACAAGCTACCCATCTATGTCAAGCAAAGTTCCCCATTAGCACTCTTCAAGAAAAATCTTGATGAGTGGATGGGAAATAGGAAATACACCCCGGTGATCACTTCTGTGGCTCTGCTCGACACGGGCACAGAAAATTAACTTTCCTGGGTGGCGTAAGCCAGGAAACCTTGTTGGCTAGGCTTACTTAGGCCCTTGGCCCGATAACCTAGTACCTACCTATGAACTTATGAACCTATGTATGAACTTGAGAAGGAGTCAATACTGGGCACATTGCAGGTGCTGCAAAGATCACTTCTGGCTAACATTAAAGATTGAAACAATGCTAGTTTCATAAAATGTAATCACATTTTCACTTAGGACTGGGGTCCAGTCCGGTCATGGTATTAGAAACCCAAAAGATTTGGAGAAATTAAAAAAAAAATGAGAAACATGTCTCAGTTGCAATCAAGTTGTTTGAGGTACAGAGCTGGACCCTGCTTAGATATACTATTATGTAGAATATCTATCAAAAATATAAAGAAATTAATTTTAAGGAAATGAGGAAGAAATAAAAAATTTCCACTAGATGTTTCTTAAAAGTATACCTTATAGTAGATATCCTGAAAACAATGAGTATGCCAAGATCGCAGCAGTTAGATGCCAAGCTCATTGCTCTCAATCTGTAATGCTTGTTTTATTGTTTTTGTCCTGGCAAGAAAATGTTCGATTTAATGTAAATGTTAATGTTATTTAATGTTTATTTAACATTCCCTATTCACTGCTTGCCTTGTTAATAACTTGCACTTTATTTCTCTGCTAATGCTAAATCATCTTGAGCTAAATGATGGATATTAACCTATGACTTTACCTTTTGAATCATCAATTTGAGAATGTCTGCATGTGACTTGCTTCCCCTGTTTCTGATTCCAGCTTATTGATCTCACAGCACTATTAATATGTAGAGCTTAATAACTGGATTTTGACATGTTTCTCCTCCTGCTCAACTCTGGTACTTAAGTGTGGATTTTAACTGCTACATATCAGCAAATTATTTTACCATTAATGGCTGATGTTTTACACTCTTCTTGGAATTGTGGTTTGATTAGATAATTATGTGTACCTTATTACTGTTTGGAACTTCTGGCGCACTTAGTTAAGACATGGAATTGCTAGTATTTCTTGGATCTTTTCTCCAATAATTTTGTTTTGGTCCCCTTGGACCTCAGTTTTAATGGCCCAGCCCTCAGTACACAATATCCACAGTGTCCAACCCCCTCCAACTTAATGCATTTTTTTCTGGGGCAAATCATGGATTCTGAAGGTGTCCTGCTGGCTTTTCTCATCTGGGTTTTTTTTTTATGACCTACCCACTCCCCCCCCCCCACACACACACACAATTGATTATGTCCGAAAACAACTCTCTGCTTTGTACCATGCCTTCCCTTAGGAGGCATATCAACGAGTGCCCTTCCACCTTGGATGGGCATGCACGCTCCCTTCGCTGCTGCTTCATCAGTTTCTCGAGCCACTAATTGGACTCGAGTTGGCTGGGCTCTAGTCAGGGTTTTATTGCTCTATGCCAATGGAGTGGCTACTCCAAAAATGTTTTTGATTTTGCTTAGATCCTTGGATACAGCACATTTTGGCTCTTCTGAAATCTTGGAATACAGTCATGTTTTTCCAGGAGTATACTTTTGCTTAAACATTTTATTATTGAATCAATTAAACATTTTATTATTGAATCAATAGATACTTAAAAGATTTTTCCTTAACAACTGTCCTTTATGGGAAATTTAGCAGCTCATTAGCAGAGGTGTAGCTAGGCATACTCAATGTACTCAAAAATTTGGACAGAGCTATATAAAACGGCTCCCCAATGAAATGCTGGCATTCAAGAAGCCCCCCCCCCAAAAAAAAAGAACAAAAACACAGGAGAAGGGAGAATGTTGAGGTTTGCTCTTCTCCTTAAAACTTCATTTTGTTGTGGGGGGGAAACAAGACTTCCACACCCCCTAAACTTATATATACCAACTCTGAGATCACCGTACCCTGGAGAAAAGGGAACATTCTGAGAAATGGCTTCTCAGACTTAGAATATGTAAGTCCTTTCTTTCAGCCATGCAGTTTCCATATTTCAGGGCTCACTCTAGAGGCTCCCAACATTTCAAATGGTTACCATATAAAACATGCTTATGTGATAGTAATGAACCTCTAAAATAGAATTTTTATGATTATAACAGGCAACACCTGAAAGTAATGTGTGTCTCTTCCCAATATGCATAGAGGAAACATTTTGAGGGTTGAGTACATTTTTTTTAAATGAGAGGTGGGTAGAGGGACATGGTCTGAGTACAAAATATATATTTCTGGCTACACCCCTGCTCATTATTATTTGATAAGTATTTTATTGGTTGACAAATCTGTTCAAGCTCAGATGATGGTTTTGCATTAATAGCTACCACCAAGGCAGTCTCATCCAGCATCATCTAGAAGCTCAAGCTAATGCTACAAAAAAGAAGATAAGTACTTGGTTCCAATCCTTTGATTAGCTCCATGCAATTGAACCAATGCCTGTTCAAGGATTGAAAACAGTGGTATTTTTACATCATTTGAATTGAAATTATGACATATTTTATATATGAAGTTGTTGGATTAATTTGCTGGGATATGTCTCCAGATCAATGATGTAAGTTTGCTTTTATTATGTATTATTGGCCCACATATTATAAAGCAAAAAACAATGACGTGGTGTGGTATATTGAAGATTTATCCACGATTGGTGTGGTTTAATCACGAGGGTGAAGCCCGAGTGATTAAATAAAGCCAACCATGGGTAAATCTTCAATATACCACAACCACGGAGTTGGTTATTGCTATTACACAATGACATTATTTAAGAAAAACATACTTACTTTTCTTAAATAATTTCTTCGTATAACGGCACATTACTGTTCTTCCGCTGGTTGTAGTATACTGCTCCCTTGTTTTGATGTACTGAGCATGCATATGGGACTTGTGTCCCACACATACCCAGTACATCAATGCTTTGAAATTAAAGCAACGGAGAAAAGAAAGTCTCCGTTGCTCCGTTTTTTCTTTTTTTAAAAAAGAAGTTTTGAGGACTTTATACTAACGGAAAAAAGTCTGGGTGACCGGACCTTTTTTCCATTGGTATATTGTGGGATTTACAATGGGCACGCTGGCCAATCAGCGTGCACATTTTGGAATAGTAATGGGGGGTTATTGTATAATATACAATATCCAAGGGACCCGTTCTTGGTGGTTCATCCTTTTATGTCCTGAGAAGTTTTTGTTAGACATCTTTCAATCCTGTAGGAGACTTCATATTCTGCTGCCACAAGAAAAATTCAAAACTCAAGTTCCAAGTGACCTGACAATATATCTTGCAGTTACCTAAACATGAAGACAAACAACCATAAATGAACCAAATAAATCCCCTGAACAAAGCCTATACTCATACTCAGTAGCAAAAAAAAAGAACTCCTTACCTCTAACCACCAGAACTATTTCTAACCTACCCACCCTTAAATGCTCCCTAAAAGAATACTTTATAAAATCATGGACCTGCTCCTGTACCAGTCCTGGATGAACATGCTCATTAAACTTCACTCACTCCCCTTCACCCCAATTCATACCTCACAGCCCTCTCCAACCTCCTACTCCACTCCTTTCTTTTGTTTTTTCCAATTCTTCTCTGCAGACCTTTCCGCTACCTCTTTCCCTTTCCTCCCAACTCACCTAAGCTACCTGGAGACACCATACCCTGCAATCTTCTTACAATTTCCTTTTCTTTCCACCCTTCTTCCTTCTATAACCATAATATTTATTATTTATTTATTTTACATTTGTTGACCTGGCTATTCTAACTGGATATATGTCCATTTTCAGTAGAGGCCCAGGGAGAAAAGCTCCAAGCACTAGCAGTGACAAAGAATACAGTATTTAGTAAATAGTCAAGTTACAGTACATTGTCTGTGTTGGCAAGTACAAAAATAGTAATAAGTCATTTAGTAGGTTGAAGTTATTATCAATAACAGAGATAAACAAAGACAATAATATATATAATTTTTTTTTTTTATTACAAAGTAAGCATCAAAGAAATAGTATGGAAGAGAAGTGTAGAGAAAGCAAGAAGGGGAATAAGATGTCAGTCAGGGTTAGAGCATGGACAAAGCCAGTGAGATTTAAGATGTTCTTTAAAATGTTTTTTAAATTGGAAAGTAGAAGCAAGGGTGGATAGTTCAGTAGGAAGCTGGTTCCAGTTTTTACCTACTGTGTTGGAGAAAAGTGAGTCCCCAGCTTTGTTTTTTGACTTAGTAGTGGCAACAAGGAGCTTGTTTGCTGAGCGTAGTGTTTCAAGATTTTTGTATGGTGTGATCAGATTAGTGAGGATAGGGGTATTGTTAGGGTGATAAAGGATCTTTTGGGTGATAATTAGCTGTTGACAGAGTAGTTGATTTTGCATTTCTAGCCATCCCAGTTGTTTAAGGCTGAGACAGTGATGAGCTCTAAATGGGGTACCAGTGGCAAATCTGGCTATATTATTATAGCTGGTGGAAAGTTTGGTAAGGTTGTTCTTAGCTAGATTGGTGTATATCGCAAAAGTATAGAACAGGGCAGAGATTAGATGGGTCTGGGCAATAGTCATTCTGGCTGATGGGGTGTGGAAGGGTTTGATTCTGTAAAGGGTGCCTAGTTTTTTGTTAACAGACGTTATTGTAGAACTAATGTGGTCATCATAGCTAAGGTTGTTATCAATTGTTACTCCTAGTAGACGGGTTGTTGTGTCAGGGGTTATGTTAGTACCATTGTTTGAGGTAATTGTGAAGTACAGTTGAGGTGATTTTAGAGTTGGAGCAAAGAGCAGTATTTTTGTTTTTTTGGGGTTCAGGAGGAGGCAGTGTTGTGTAAACCAATTTTCAACACTGTTGAATACAGTTTGAGTGAGGGATTGGAGAGAGGCTATAGTCTTGGCTGAACAAATTAAAGTAGAGTCATCTGCATATTGTATGCAGGTGGCTTGAGGAATTTGGGTATGAAGATCGTTAATAAATAAGGAAAAGAGTAGGGGTCCTAAGATGGAGCCTTGGGGTACTCCAATATTCACTGGGAGGGATGTACAAAGATTGTTATCCCAAAGTACTGCTTGCTGTCTGTTTTCCAGTTAGGACTTAAACCATTGTAATGCCTGTGGGTCAAGTGATTGGGCTTTTAGTATGTCTATAAGTACATTGTGGTTTACCATATCAAAGGCTTTTGAAAG
Source organism: Protopterus annectens (assembly GCF_019279795.1). Taxonomy (NCBI): domain Eukaryota; kingdom Metazoa; phylum Chordata; order Ceratodontiformes; family Protopteridae; genus Protopterus; species Protopterus annectens. The sequence continues at coordinate 1,041,880,289 of NC_056739.1, read as the reverse complement.
GTCAATAAATAGTGCAGAGGAGAAAAAGTGTTATTGTTACGATTTTTGTTTATGGAGTCAGAAAAGGACAACAGGGCAGTAGCTGTGCTATGGAATGGCCTGAAGCCATGTTGGCAGTTGGCAAGTAGTTATTTTGGAGGAGGTGGTCAAGTAGTTGTCTGTCAATGCATTTTTCCATTATCTTAGCTGTTGGAGAGAGTAAGGCAATAGGCCGAAAGGTGGTGAGTTCAGTAGATGACCCACCTTTATGCAATGGAATGATGTGGGATACTTTCCATATGGCAGGAATTTTGCTTTCTAAAATAGTTCTACTGATAAGGATGGAGATGGGGTAGGCTATGGCTTTTGCAGCAATTTGCAGGTATTCAGCTGGCAGATAGTCAGCAGATGGGGTGCAACGTTTTAGTTTTTGAAGGAGATTACAGATTAGGGATGTAGGTACAGGTTGTATTTGAAAGGTGGGAGAAGGAGTCCTAGTGGAATTTAATGGGCAAGTGGTCATAGGTGGCAGAGTATTGGCTAGGGTTTGAATGGCTTCAGTAAAGTAGGTATTAAAGGTGTCGGGAATCTGGTTGGAGTTGTTATGGTTGAATCCTGCTGGGGCAGGAGTTGAAGAGTGTCCTGGATGAAGAAGTTTGTTTATACTTGTCCAGAAGTTTTGTGGATTTTTTGGATGGGTTTGTTGGAGATGAATGGAATACTCTTTTTTTGTCTCTAAGAATAGCTTTCTTGGTGGCATTTCTTAACTGTTTAAAGTAAAGGTGATCTGATGGACATTTGGAGGCTCTCCATTTTGCCCAGATTTTATTTCTAAGGAGGATGTTTTGCCTAGTTTGTTTTGTGAGCCAGGGGGCAATTTTGGTTTTAATACGTGAAGAGCGATAGGGGGTGTGGAAGTCTAGGATTTGAAGAAATTTAGTGTTAAAAAAGGTCGCTGCTTCATCAAGTTGAAGATGAGACATTGGTGACCAGTCACATGCTTCAGTTCATTTCGGAAGCTGTCTGGATTAAAAAACTTTTTGGAGCGTGAGGTTTTAAAGTTGTTACTAGTTGGGATATGAACTCTTTGTTTTATAATGTAGGTTAGCATGTGATCACTGATATCGTCAGGAAGGGTTCCTGATTGTATCAAGGTGGCTGTTGATAAGTATCCAGTCTAGGATGGTTGCTCTACTGCTTGGCTTATGGATTCTAGTTGGAGTGGTTATAATTCGTGAGAATCCATAGAGATTTATGTGGTTAGTTGGATTAGGGGAACTGCAGGTAACCCAGTCTATATTAAAGTCACCTAATACTATGGTCTCCTGAGGTAGATAGGTAGAGAGGTAACTAAGTATGTTTTCAAGAGTATTTGTATTATTTCCAGGGGGGATATATGCGCAAATTAGATAGATTGATTTGGAGTTGTTGATTTGAAGTTTGGCAGTAAGGGTTTCTGAATTGGTGTCTGGAGGTAGGAGTATATTGAAGGGTGATACTTGGAGTTTAGATTTGTACAAAATTGCTATACCTCCACCTTTTTTGGTTTTACGGTCACATCTTAGGATGCTGTAACCAGGAGGGGTAATCTCCTGGTCCAGGGTTGAGGGCTTTAGCCATGTCTCTGTAATACAGAGAATATCAAATGAGTGAACATCTAAGAGTGCATGTAGGTGGGTTATTTTATTGTTTATGCTATGAATGTTAAGTTGAGCTATGAGGAGGGAGTTAGGAGATTTAGATAAGGTAGTGATAACAGGCACTGTTTGGTTTTGTAGGTTATTGGCATTATCAATAATAGGACCAGGGTTTGGGTGAATATCACCATCTAATAGAGGGTGTAGATGAGGATATTCTACAAATTTAAGGAATTTGTCATAATTGTTTGAGGTTTTTTTCATAAGGGAGTAAGTAAGATGGTAGCTCTATGATATTTTGGTAATATATAGCTAGAGGTGGAGGTTACATTACTGTGGCTGAGAGGGTTGAAGAAAGAAGATGGTAGAGTTTGGTGGTAGTGGTGGAGTTGTTCAGGAAGAGACGAATGTTCATGTATGGTATAGTAAGGGAAGTAAGAGTTGTAGTCAAGAGTAGGATGTTTGTGAGTATAGATTTGTGTGTTGGGGCCATAGGGATGTATAGATAAGTGGTGAGGGTAGGTTGTTGGAGGGAGTGTTGTAAGTAAAAGGAGAGACTGTTATAAGAGGTAGAGTGGGGAGGAAGTGTCTAATTATGAGAATAAAATTGGTTGTAAGAGAGAGTGTTATAAATAAAATTTTAGTAGAGGGTGAGATGTAGGGGGTGTGGTAGAAGGACAAGAAAGTGTGGAAGAGAGAGAGTGTTAGAGGAAAGAATTAGTACAAGATGAGGTGTAGGGATGAGAGGGAGTAGGCATAGGAAGGTAAATTGGTTTAATTAAGGAGTTGTAAATTAGTGGGTGTGGTTGGTAATTTAAGAAGTAAAGAGATAGGTTGATAATGGGAGGGGGAGTGGATATAGCGGTATATGGTTAGGACCTCTGGGGGTGTGTGGGAATTGGGGGTAGGGAGGGGAGCGGAGTGAGCCCATAGGGCGAACGGAGTGGGGCAGAGCCAGGAAGGTACCAGCAGGGAGAAAAACAATCAGTAGAGAAGAAGGAAGACCAAGGGAAGGTAAGAAAAAAGGTAATGGTAGTGAGAGAAGGCAAGGAAAAATGAAAAGGCAGAGGGAGAGTAAGGGCTTGTATAGGGCTAGAGAAGAAGAGGAAGAGGGCTAGATACTAGGGTTATAAGACTATAGTAAGTGGAAGGTAGAGCAGTCGGAGTGAATAGGAGTAGAATATTAAATAATGAGAGGAAAGTAGAGAAGTGAGTGAAATTAGAAGTGGGTAAGGACAGCCATCTAGTAGTCAAACCTGTAATTATACAGAGTGGAGACTACAGTAGATGGGTGGAAGTAGACAAAAGAAAAAGTAAGTTTGAAGGGAAAGGCTAGAGGAAAATAGAAATTCTGAGAAGGCTGGGATGACTAGAGAGAGAGTGAATGGAGTATAAGAAAGGCAAGCAGAGGAGGGGGGTATGGCTGCTGGCTGCTATGACAGTTAAAAAAGGACACCTAGCAAGTATCACAACACTAACAAGTGCATTTGGGGGAAGATATAATAATTATTATTTGACATACAATCTTAGTTTAGCTTGGCTTTCGATCCAGGGGGGTACTTTGGTTACCCAGGTGAGGAGCTGGACAAGCAGAGGTAGGCTGGTGACTAAAGTTGGTCTTGGAGTCCAGTAAGGCACAGCTGGAGGTAGAGGAATTAGGTAATAGAAGTATGCTCAACTGAAGAATAAAAAGGGAGAAGAAAGTTATAAAGGAAACTAGGTATGTAACAGGAGAGAAATAAGTTAAACAGTAAAAGTCAGACAGAAACACATGAGCTTGTTCACTACACAACAATATCAGCAACAGGTATAGTAACATCTGAAACTAGGCATTAACACTAGAGCATTCAAAATTTTTGTATTTCATAACAGTCTATAAACTAGAATAGAGCAGCTAAATGTAAACATTGGAACTAGTAATTTAAAAGAAAATAACATAAGCTAGTATTAAGTTTTCTAACTAAACATGTAACAAATATAGTCTAAAACATTGTGTCCATAGTTCAATGAGCAGTAAAAACATATTGCTCTAATTCAGCAGTTAGTGCATATACAACTACAGCCAGAGTTCAGGGCACAAAGAAAAAAAAAACATTTTGCTCTTTTATAGCATCAGGCAAAATTCCTTCAAGATACTAGGCACAAAACACAAAAACTGAATACCAATAGGTAGATTATTACAACTTACTATTAACAGGGCAGCTATCCTGCGACTAGAATAGATACTGAAAGCTATGCCAGAATGCCAAACACGCTACTGTTGTTAATAAGCGCATGGGTAATTGTAAAACCTCGGCAAGGTTATAAGTTTCTTTTTCTTGTTAGAGAGGAAGTCCTACCACAAAATGGCTATAAATACTACACCGGAGTACTACTTACAGGCTCCGGCTGTATGTAAGCACAAGGTGTGTGTAAAATCCCAGCAAGGTCATATGTTTAGTTTATTTATGTATTTATTTGTTAATTTTCTTTTAACAGTTTGGCAGTCCTGTGACTATAAAGTGCACCTGAGTGCTATACCCGTTACTGCCGCTTAATTAGCATGGGTGATCTGTAAAAACCTCAGCAAAGATCATTATTAAGTCTTCTTTTAACAGCAGGATAGTCCTGCAACTGAAGTTGCGACTGTAAACTGCACCGGTATATATAAACAACACTACAACCGTTTGGCAATGGAAGGGGGACTAGAAACATAAGCAAGCCTAGGTTGGAAGACAGCACATGCTGTTGGATCACAGAGTAGAGTCGGATGCAGTTTCTAGGCACCTTTGAAAGGTACAAGATAAGCAAAGTAATTTGAACCGCCTAAAATACAGTCTATGTCATCCAAATAACCAGGTGACACAAGAACCAAGCGGTTTAAAGAGCAAAACAACAAAAATTATCCCTTTTGTTTTGTTTTTAGCAGGGCAGTCCTGCAACTGAAGTTGCGACTTGATCTGCCTAAAATGCAGTCTATATCATCCAAATAACCAGGCGACACAAGAACCAAGCAGTTTAAAGAGCAAAACAACAGTAATTTTCCTTTTTATACAGCAGGGCAGTCCTACAACAGAAGTTGCGACTTAAAAAACTGAACCCGGGTAAATCGTTTACACTACAGCCGATAGAATGGATGAACACCATCTCTCATACTAAGACATCACTCAATTTCTCCTATTTCTAATCATGTAATCTCTAATATCTCTTTTAAATATTTTATTAGAATCGTCTCTGGTCTCCTTTATTGAACATTAATCTATGTAACAAATAATATGACTAATTAATTTTTCCTCACATATTTTCTCCAACTCATATTATTTTTCATTGCACTCTACTAGGAAATCTACGTTCTAAATTTTTCTCAAAACAACATTTTTCACTCCTGTGTTTTGTAGTGTAATATGATATTTTGTGATTTAAAATATCTGTAATTTATTTTTGAAAGATTGTGATTGTGGAGCCTTTTTCCCAGGGCCTCCTCTGAAAATGGCCACTTTCTGGCCCAGTCAGACTTTACTAGTAAACAAATGTTAAATAAATAAATAAATCTCTACTAATCATGTCAAACAAAATGGTAGTATTGTGGACAAGATTCTGGCCTATTGTGAAAGACAAAGAAAGGTCTCATCATACACACATAGTTTAAGACACATCACTGTGACCAGTATAATATGTAAAATCATACAGAGAGTCATACTGGAGTTCACTCAAAAAGACACAGAGAGCATACTTACTTCTGATAGAAACAGAATAGCACAGGTTTGTTAAGGGGAGAGCTTGCCTTTAAAATCTTGTAGCCGTTTTTAAAGAAATAGCAGCAGTACTTGGTGAAGGACTACAAGTGCATACCGCTTATCTAGATCTTTCTGAGACTTTTAACTCTATCCTATGCAACAAAATAATTAACAAATTAAAAACATTAAATTTCGATTCCTATGTAGTTCAGTTGGTAAAACGCTGCTTAAGAAACAGCAAACAAGTCAATATGAGGGGTTACTCATCTTAGGTTTGTGAGTTTACATGTTTATACTAGACTAATTGCTCTTGTAGCGCCATTTTAAACATAGTCAGTTATCCCATCTGAGAATCAAACCCTGCACTTTGTGTCTGCAAGGTAAACACCTTAACCATCATGCTGCCCTCTGAACTTTTACTTAACAGAATTTATTACTGGTGTACTGCATGACTGTGTACTGGACCACTTCTTTTTTAGACTACTTTTCTCAGATAAAAAGTGGAAAAGAAGATATGGATTACCAAATATGCTGACAACTGCAAGCTGGTAACAATCACTTCAGTACAAGATGCTTAACTTCTCAAAGATAGGCAACAACAATACATACCCAATGGAGTTGTAATGGTCATACCATAAATATAGCATCATAAGACTTGACAAAAAGGGGATAAACTATAAATACAAAATAAAAAGTCAAAAACTAATGTCATCATTAAAGCTCTATGGATAATGACGGACAACTCAAACAATGACTAGTGTGTAGCTACCAAAGTCAGGAAGGCATATTCTGTGTGTGTGTGTGTGTGTGTGTGTGTGTGTGTGTGTGTGTGTGTGTGTGTGTGTGTGTCTGTGAAGTAAAAATTATCAATGGTTTACAAAGGGTTAATAGGTTACAACAATTAATTTAATGCATATTGGCTTCCAAGAAATTGTAGTCACTCAGCCTATGAACTTAGGCTTTTTAATTCAGATAAGGAAATGGACTGACATATCCCGGCCACTGAAGTTCGAAATAATCTCATGCTGCAGGAAGAATTAAGTGCCATCAAATATAATACATAGTGTAATCTTGGAATTAGGAGACAGACACTGATTGCTTATCTTGCTTCAGGTGCTAGTGATTTAGAAAGCTTGCAACAGACCTTTAGCTGTTTCAGCACCTTATTGTCTACTGTTTTCTTATTTATTTATTTATTGAGATTTGACTACCAGGAAAGTCCAACTGGGTAGAAGCTCATTATCAGCAGAGGCCCAGGCAGAAAGGCTCCAAGTACTACAAAACATTTTAAGAACAATAACTTTTACAATCTTCAAAAATAAAACAAAAAAATCTACAGTTTAAATAATTATACCAAATTAGACATAATATAAAAATAATAGAGACACGTTATATATGACTATGATTTAATATTTAGAAAAAATGTAGCCAGTTCATACAGAAATCTAAGCTATGTTAAGCTAAGTCAGTACAATGCAAACATGAATTGCAAGATGAAGTGATAAGAAAAGCAGGCTTATGGTTGTTGTTGTGTCTTTTGGCTTTTCCCAGTTAGGCGTCGCCACAGCGGAACTCCGGTCCGCTAATGATTGGCAGTAGATTTTTACGTGCCGAGTTGCCGGCTCTGACGCACAACCTTCAACGAAGGTACGCCCATTCATGCATGTCTCCACATAGAAGACGCTCTAGCTGAGAGTCGAACAGGACGTCTTACTATGAGGCAACAACGCTACCATAGCACCACCACTGCAGTAGTATATTTAAGAAATAACCAACAAATAGATGTGGGTATATTGAAGATTTACATGGTTGGCGTAGTTTGATGCACATCATTTGAGAAAGTCAGTCTGAATACCAAGCTGCACTTGTTCTGCAGTTTTGTGCTTCTCAAAAGGGTAAGATCATCAACAATAAGTATAATTAATTGCAGGCAAGAAAAGTTGCGTACTGTATCATATGTAAGTAATGAAAAAAGTATAGAGATTAATAGTGACACCTGTGGGACATCAGCTTAAAGTGTACCCAAATATGAACTTTTTCCATTCATCTGAACATTGAAGTTTCAGTCTTTATGGTACTGGCTGGACTATTTGGCTCTTTTCTAAAGCCACACATTCTAAGCCTGCCAAAAGCAATGAGAGATCTACTGTTTCAAATGCCCTCTTTATTTCTGCAGATATGACTGAGTTGAGTTAGCCATTTTTCATATTAGTATATGTAATATCCGTCACACTAAAAATGCAGTTAGTGCACTTACTGTAAAATGTTATATTTGGAACAGTGCTCCAACAACTGCCTATAATATTTTTGCAAGTAACTCTAGGATAGAGATGTGCCTAAAACTATCGCTTGTATATGAACAGGACACCTAGGCAGTGGAATTATTGCTGCATGCTTCAGCTGGTGAAGGGACATAAGATTTGAAGGAAAAGAGTAATGAAATAACCTAGGGGGTTAGCAATTTATTGCGGATGCCAATTTTAGAAATGCAGGCTGCACCACATCCATGGGTGATATCCTTTAATTTCTCCAGCAGTTTGCAAAAGTAAAAAGGATGAAACCAGTATGCTTTCTCACACATCAGTACAGTCTGTATACTGCTGTTAGCTTCTGAATTAGATTGGGCAATGCCTCTGAGACATGGATATGTATCATTCTGACCAGACTAAGATCTGACAAAACCTCCCTTACAGATAATGAAGCTACTGTAGACTCTCTTCCTAAATACTTCCTTTCAGATTACTGAATATTTTCTGAAAAAAGTGTTGGATGACCTACTAAAAAGCACTGCGTTGTTCTAAGGTACATGGATTTTGCTGCCTTTGTATGTACTACCATAATTTCATCTGTTTAACGGAAATTTCATAATATGGAGGTTGACGGGATTGTTTCCACCGTTTCTTCAAACTATGCCTGCTACTAAGCTGAACTTTAAGGGCTAAGGAGCCAAGGACATCTACCACTTCTAAGCCTTCTCAGTTTTGCAGAAAAAAATACATCCTGGGTTTCAGTTTCATACAAAATCATGGCTGCACATTGTGTAACAACTTAATTTTAGCTCTCCCAGTGTAAAAACAGAAACTCAGCAGAGAAGGCCAGTAGACTTGTGTTTATGGGTAAATTTCAGTAACAGTCTAGTAACTGTACTGCCTGGATGCCAGGAAAAAAGAAATACAAAGGGCTTGGGAAAAAATCAGCTACAAAAAGTGAGAAAGAAATACTGTGCGGGGAAAGTTCTGCAGCTGTTCAGCAAAAAGATTTCAAAGGCTAATATTACATTATTCTGTTCTATTCTGTAACAAATCTACATTAAGTGAATAATTCATATGTAAGGACGTTGTCCAATGTACGGTGACTGTCCAATGTACGGTGACTGCTCTACCATAAAAGTAATCTGGCCTGTATTTTGCCCTACCGAATGACCAGTAAGACAAACTGGACTGCTGTCACAGAGAGTTTGGATGCACCCAATTTTACACATCTGCATTGTCTACCTGCAATAAAAACAGCAAGCAAAGTGGTATTCTCAGATATCAGGTGAATCATTATATGATCCATAGCAACTTCTATAAAGTCTTACAAAACAAAAGTCCTTTGTAGTAGCTGCTTACTAGGCTGCTTCCAGTTTGACTGAAACCTCCCAGCAGTATATAAAATAGTTTATTGTGCAGTCTTTGAATGTCATTCTCAGAAGCTTGTCAAAGATATTATTTGAGGTTGGTGGTAGTATATATGTATGTTGTTCTTCCAAATAGTTTGGTATGGCCAACTATCAAGACCTGCGTAAGTAACCATGTGGGAGAATCACCTTCTAGCCAATTATTCTTCATGACTAAGGTAACATGGAAACACTTCCCCACCATAAATGTTGCAATCTCTCAAACTTTGACCAGTGCAGCTGTTTTTGACAGTAAAGATGCATGAAAAATAAGTATACAAGCAAAGGCTGTCCTTCAGCCATGCCACAATAAGTCAAGAATGTCAAGTTTTTCTTTGAATGACTAGCTTTCCTTAATCTCCATTTATAACTTATACTGCTGATATTCAAATACAAGATCTTCAGTGCCTTATTAGTGACTGCTTGATTCACCCAGTGGCAATGTGAAACAAATCAAATGTATTTCACAACTCAAAGGACATTTACACCGAAAGCACAATATTTTCCTTCCTACAGAGCGATCCTCATATTTTCACGTTACTAAAGCATAACTCAACAATGTCTTGGTTTCTGTGGCACTTGTATCCTACTAAGTTTTATCACTGCATACCATACTGGAACTTAATGAAAACTCATCATACTTTCTTTAGTTACAGCATTCTGTCTATCATGTCTGAAAGCATCTTGAAAAGAAAAAACACACATAGCAAGGTATCCGTAGTTCTCATTTGTTATTTAGACTCACTAGAGGTATAAAACAATGCAGGCTTAAATGATTCACAGCTCCACTGTCATTTTATAGCTGTTTTATTTCCTTCCCCTGGGTCCACAAACTTATTAAGCCTTTGCTTAGTTCTGAATGCTATACATATCTCCAAAATTATGCACAATATAAATTTATTTATTTAATGTTTGTTAACCATGTAGCTTAACTAGCCCAAAGACCCTTTTCAGTCATGACTAAGATCAGACAACAGAACTAAATATACAACAGAATGTAGAACTATTTACATAGAAATGTTCCAACTGGAAGGGGCATCTTTAGAGAAGGTTTTTTCAGCAGTAGCTAATTAGTAAAGGAGTCTGGCTAATTCAGTGGCATCTGTATTTCTAAGGTTATAATTATAATACATATTAAACTGTATGGTCTTTAAAGGTGGACTGTATCCAGTATTAAGGAGATCTAAGTAAGTGTATTAAGCAGTAAAAATGTAAACCATCTACCAGTATTTTATCCTCAGTGGTTTGTAATAATGTGATATTAGCAACTGTGCTTGCAACAATAAAGCACATCTGAGAATATTTGCAAAGTTCATACAGATAGTAGTGGGTCATATCATAAGTTACTGAGCTGCTCACTTGGAGCTTTTCTGCCTGGGCCCCTGTTAAGAAGCAGAAGATAAAAACATTTTTATGTAAAGCTGTAGATAAGATATTTCATTTGATGCTGAATGACTGCTGCTGCCCAATGATGTTTGTGTGATTACTAGGTATCAAATTGTGGGAACACTTTAAGGAAAATTTGATTTATGTATGCTCCTGATTCATAACTGTATTAATTAATTTAACATGAAACTGCTGCATAAAGAAGATATATGTTAAGAATACAAATTAACAATTTTGCTGGCAAGCCTAGGCACAGCGATCTTTTTGATGTGTATTACCATTTATTTAGAATTGCGGTGGTGGTGCTGCGGTAGCATTGTCGCCTCATAGCAAAACGTTGTCCCGTTCGATTCTCAGCTAGAATGTCTTCTGTGTGGAGGCATACGTGAATGGGGCGTGCCTTTGTTGAAGGTTGTGCGTCAGGGCTGGTAACCCGGTACGTAAAAATCCACTACCAATCATTAGCGGACCGGAGTTCCGCTGTGGCGGGCCCTAACCGGGAAAAGCCAAAAAACACAAACAAACAAACATTACCATTTATGACTGACTAATTAGCTGAGGTTTTTTAAGGCAGGAAATACGATTCTATGGCTGACTGAGGAAAGTAAGGTAGTGAAGGAGTGTTAAGACGGGATCTGAAACTGAAATCCTATTTAAAAAGAAAAACTGTATTATCTTGGTTCATAGGTAGGTACTAGGCTATCAGCCCTAGGGCCTTTACAAGCCTAGCCATAAAGATTCCCTGGCTTACGCCATCCAAAAATTATTTTCCTGTGTCCCTGTCGAGCAGAGCCACAGAAGTGATCCCTGGGGTGAATTTCCTATTTGCCATCCAATTGTCAAACTTTTTCTTAAAGAGGGCTAATGAGGTGTTCTGCTTGACATGAATGGGCAATCTGTTCCAAAGTATGAGGAGTCTCTGGGACAGGAACCTATCCCTCCAGCATGTTTTGTTTATGGTGGTGACAAGGTATAGGTCCCTGGAGCATGTGGCTCGGAGGGGATTGGAGTAAGTGGAGCATGTCCAACAGCTCTGGGTTTGACATGGCTTTGTATGTTAGACAGAGATCGCCTCTGAGTAGGCGATATGTGACTGAGTACACCTGGAGTTTTTTGAGATGGTCTGCATAGGGCATCTGTTTGAGGCCAGTGATCTTCTTTGTGAGGTATTTCTGTGGCCTTTCCAGTTGTTGTAAATGTCTTGTGAGGTACATGCCAAATGGGGCATTGTACTTTATAATGGGTCTAATAAGGGATGAATAGAGAGGAACAATGACCTCCTTTATTCTGGATGAGAAACCTTTTGTGATGTGGTGTACTACGTAGAAGGATTTCCTGACTACTGTGGCAATGTGGTTATCAAAGGAGAGACTACTCTCCACCTGTGTCCCTAGGTCTCTTATCACACTTTCGGTGCTGAGTGGACTACCACCTATGTAGTAGTTCATGGGCACCAGGATTTTCCCTAAGGGGATGACTATGCATTTTTTGGCGTTGAGCTTGAGGCCATGGCTTTGACACCAGGCATTTGTCTCAGTGAGGCCCTTGTGTAGAATGTCCACATTATTTGGGGATTCAATAATGGCTCCCAGTTTGCAGTCATCCGCGAACTTTGTTAGCCATAGACCCTCTGTGTTGGTCTGCACTTCATAGAAGTAAATGCCAAACACGAGTGGACCCAGGACTGAACCCGGTGGTACTCCACTTGTCACTGGTCTGGAATCAGATATGGAGTCAGCTACTTTCACGGTGTGGGTTCTGTCAGTGAGCCAGCTGGCAACCCATTGTGTGACATAGGGATTTATGTCCAGTTTAGTGAGTTTATCTATGATTCCAGAGTGGGGGATGGTGTCAAATGCCATGGTGAGGTCTAGATAGGCTGTGTGAACCAATTTACTCTTGTCCACGGCTCTGGTGACTACTTCAAAGAAGTCAATCAGGTTTAGGAGACATGATTTGCCTTTCACGACCCCAAACTGGGTGGGGTCCAGAGTTTGAAGGTTACCTCTGTATTTGTTTATAAGTTCCATAAAGATACATTCCATGGCTTTGCAGATCAGGCTCATCAGGCTAATGGGGCAGTAGTTCCTGAGGTCCATGGTGGAGTCCCCCTTGTGGAGTGGGATAACCATAGCTGTGCGCCATTCAGTAGGCACAAAGCCTGAAGTGAGGCTGTGATTGAACATGGTACTTAGGTGGGATGCCAGTTTGTTTTGTAGTTTGTGCAGAACACAGCCCGGGATGTTGTCTGGTCCCATGGATGCTGTATTCTTGGCTTTGGAGAGTGCAGTTTTTACCAGTGTGGTCGTGATTACCAGGACTTGGTATTTTTCTGGTATTGAAATGGGCACTTTAAGGGGTGAAGTTAGCACTGAACCTATCTGCCAGGATGCTGGCAATATCAGTTGGGTCTGTATATTTAGTGCCATTGTGCTGTAACTCAGAGCAGATCTGAGTGTTGCCATTGAGATTCATGACATAACTATAGAATGCCCTGTGGCTGTATTTAGAATCTGTGGCAATTTTGTTTTCATAACTAGCTTTGGAGGATTTTATGAGGGATCTCAGCTTCTTACTGAGGCTGACAAGCAAGTTTTTCCAATCTTGGGATTTTACTCTTTTTTGCAACAGTTTCTTCCTTTTGTTGTAGAGTTTGTTTATGACAGGCGACCACCAGATTGGCTTCCTTTTTTTGGAGGAGAGTGTCTTGGTTCTATTTGGGATGGCATGATCCATGCACTTGTGTACATGTTCATACAGTGTATTGTTGTAAGATTCAGCAGTCATACTTCTACTTTCTGTCTGCATGGGTGTCATGAAGTTTGCCACTTCTGTCTTGAGAAGCATGAAGTTGGCTTTGGAGAAGTTTTTTACGATGGTTACCTTAATGGGGGGGTGGGGGACAGGTTCTGTATGTCTAGGGTGTTCAGCTTATGGTCAGATCTGACCAATGAGGAGCTGACCTCTGGTGTGGAGCATCGGTCACCCATGTTGGTAATGACCAGGTCTAGAATATTGGTGCCCCTGGTGGGGGTATGGATAAGCTGATCCAAGACATTGGTATTTATGAATTCCAAGAATCGTTGAGCAAATGTGTTGGTACATGAGTAGTTTTCCCAGTTAATGACGGGGTAGTTGAAGTCACCCAGTATTAGGGTATTTGGTTGTACCTTAATACTTTCCAGTATGTTAAGAAAAGTGGAGAGAGAATCATGGGGCATGGTGGGGGATCTGTAGCAAGCTACAATTTGGATTGCAGTCTTGCCTAGTGTTAGCTGCACCTGGAGGATCTCAGATGCATTATGTTGGGGAACTAACCTGGAAATGTGGATATCCTTGGAGAATATGGACACGCCTCCAAGTTTAGTGTTTCGGTCCAGGTTAGGTGGCCGAAAGGTGTGGTGTGAATTGTTGCCTGGTATTGCAGGAGTGCTCTCTGGAGCCTTGAACCAGGTCTCTGTCACTCCACAGATGTCGATGTTCTCCATTTTGAGGAGTGCCTCCAGTGAGTACATTTTGAGGTTTAGACTTCAAGCATTGAGTAGCATTACCCTCAGATTTTGCTTGCTTGTTCTTGTTACAGTGGTAATTTTGTCATTTGAACCCTGCCTAAAATAGCCACTATAGGGGTGGCAAGAGCCTTAGCCAGTATCCGGAATCCCAGGGGTGACAGGTGCAGGCCATTTCTAGCAAAGCATCATGGTCTGTCAATCATGTCATCTCAGGCAGACAGATACTGGATCCCCTTAGAATGACACCAGATACCTAGCCAACTGCTTGAAGTCAATCATTTTATCCTTGTACTGTGGTATCATTCTGGGCAATGGTAGGATGCTACTCAGGTCTAGGGTCATACCTGGCTGGGCTACAAGATCCGAGAGCTCCTCCATGTCTCTTTTCATGTAGTCTAGGGAGGTACATCTCAGGTCATTCATTCCAACTATTAAGAGCCTCTGTGAAGGCAGGTGTGTGTTTTGTGTTACTATGTGTGGGTTTTGGTGGTGTAGATTTAGAAGGACTATGTGTTGTGCATGGTGTGGTGCGGGTGTTAGCCTTCTCCTCTTGACTGACTAGTCCAGTCTTGGCTGGAGAGAGCTTGGCTATACCAGCTTGGCTATATAAGTGCATCTCTCACAGGTTGTAGTGTTGGGTGGTAGGAGGAGAGGGTTGTTTGTGTACATGAGGCAACTGCTACATTGCCCCAAGATGCCCAGATTCACCAGGTGGACAGGAGAAAACACCGGGGACTGACCCTTAGACATGCCTGGATAAGTGCTTGTTTATTTAAGTACTAGAACTGTTTTCCTCTTTACTTAGTAAGGAAAGTTGAGTTCTGTAGCAATTTATAGAATATCTAGTGCTTACAACGAGTTCTAAGCAAGTGCTGAGCTCAAAGAATCAGGTTTGAGTGCTAAAACTGGAAACCTGGCTAGTTCTAAGGGAAAATTTGCACAGCAGACTTTCTGGTGCCGGTAATAGTTTAACCCTAGCTAAGCGGTGCTGCACCATGTGCAAAACCGCACAAACAGAGGTTTTTATGCCAGAAAGTTGAAAGGGATAGAAAGCAACCCCAAATGGCCAATGTGCTACAATTCCTGACCTGGAAACAACTCCTCTAGAGACAGACAGGCAGCTCAATGGGGTCTATATCACATAGTCGAAGTTTAATAACTTCGAAAATGGAATGTTCGAACCATCCTGTTCGAAGTTAAAAAACTTCAACTATGGATAAAAAAACAAAAAAAAGAAAACAAAATAAACTGTTGTAAGCAGGGGGGCAAACCCCTTTGCACCCCCTCACCCCCCCGGTACTTAAATATACCAACTCTGAGATCGCACCACATTGAACAAAACAGAAACCTCCCCTTATGGAGATTTCCACTGAAACGCTCGAACTTCTGCAAATTTGAACTTATGGTTTCGACATTATGAGGTTCGAACTTGCAGATGTTTGACTATTTGATAGGAACCCAGCTCAATGCTTACCACTCCAAATGATAAGCAGAAAGACTTCCCTCTACCACAGCAATGTCTGGACAACTCGGAAACACAAAAATAAAGTCCTGAAACCAGCAACAAATCTGGGATCCGGACTATTCTAGTATACAAAAAAGGCAGGAAATGAGCAAACAGTATTTTTTTGGGGGTTTTTTTTGTTTGTTTTTTTTTTTAGGTTAAATTAGCAGAAAAATGCGAATAAACAGTATGTGAAGACTGGTAGAGATGGGTGAAGGCTGCCAGCCTAGCCAGATAGAATTGTGCAGATAATTCTATCATTTGTAGATATGAATTTTGAACTACAAGCTTGTTTTTTTTTAAATGAAAGAATGTGCTGTGAAATGTTGAATTTAAAACAATGTGGCAACATTGCCTCCTGCTGTAAAGAAAGCTAAGTCAAGCATTTCTTGTTGGTCCTTTGAAATTAAAATTATTTCATGGCTGCCTTTGATGTTTACAATTCAGCTCCAGCCGGGCTAGATGAAGACTTCCTACCTATTGTTTTAAGGCTAAAGTTAATGAGCAGAATTTACATATGGAATGTCCTTTATTGCTCTAAGTGTAAAAGAATGTAAATGCAGTTTCTGTCAGCCTGGGAACACCAGGAAAGTGTGAAATGATGTAATGTTTTAGCAGAACTGCAGTTTCAATTTAAACAGAGAGAACCAGAAGGCATTAAGCATTTTTGTCTTGAACATCCAACTCAGCACTGCCTTATGCTCTATGTAAGTAAGTAGCGATGATGAGCAAGCTTGACAAAGACCAAAACCAAAAAGATTTGCCTGCCCTGGAAATCCAAATGAAGGGTAAAGCCAAAATATTGAAAAAATACTCCTTTATTCAAAGCGAGTAGAAAATAGTAACAGCTGATGTAGTCCCAAGCACAAAATAACGCCACAGCAATGCGTACATTTTCGACTCAGTACATACAAGTCTTCTTCAGAAATCAAAACACAGATCTTTGTTCAAATAAAGCCTTATATATCAGCTGCACTAGTTCAAAATAATTAATTAACCAATGAAATCTTCTCCAATGCCAATTAATCTAATTAAACAGTGAAAAATGCATTCCTTAGTAAACCAACACAATTCTTATATTTATTTAACTTGTTTATGATAAATAACAAAATAAAAAAAAATTTATATGTTTTTTCTATGTAAGTAAGTTATTTTAGACGTGTGTTTTCTTGTAGATAGCTAGAAGCTAGAAATATTAGACTAGGTGTTTTTCTGTGATGTCAGAACTGTACCACTGATTTATTTTAAGTATTTCTGTGTGATCTCTGAACTCTTGACTAGCACTGTCTGTGTAGTAGAAAGTATTGTCTTGTGGTTTTAATTAGTTATTATTAAATATTTTAAAAAAATTCAACTGTGGCTGGTTTGTGTAGAGATAAGTTAAGCTCTAGAGTACATTGTATATTTATAGTGATTACTGTACAAAGCCACTCTAATAAGCCTTGACTGATTAGTCACACTTACCAATTGGATAATAATATTGCACAGTAATAATCGGACACCCTTTTAAGGGCCTTTGAGTAGCTGATAAATATTAGCTTGGTGGTGGCCAGTGGTACTACCGTATAGTCTGGGTAAAAGGGGCACAGCTGGAGAACCTGTGCCAGCCTTCCCCAGAAGTGTCTGTGTGGTTGTGTAAACTCTTATCTCAAAGTATGTGTGTGTCAGCTACTTGGGCAGGGACACGAAGCACTGGTTGGACAGAGAGGGTGCTGGAGATTTTAGCTTTCCCAGCTAGGTTGAGATCTGGACCATATAGCTGTGCCAGTGGGGAGTCTTATTGGGGACCTGGAGAGCAAAGGAGCGACCAGCCCTGGACTGACTGTGATCTCTGTGTGCTTTTAAGGGAAATTGCACTTTACTGTATGTATTTGTTATCCTTTCCTCATATATGAGACACCCTCTCTGGTGTTAGTGGTGAGGGCTGTGGCTCCTTGATTGCTGGGCCAGGGCACGGGCGTCACACAGTAAATAAGCACAAAAAAGGTTATTGCACTTTAAACTTTGAATTTAAGCAGAAATCAAATACACAAACAGTAAAATGATTTAAAATACAGTAGAAATAGTAGCAAGACTACTTTAAAATGGCTTTTAGAAGTGCGGTTAGCAAAAACAGTCAAAAAATCCAAAAAGGTACTTATAATCAGCAAAAAGTCTCTCTTCCTTGTTTCTGGTGGTGTAGTAGTCCACAGGATGCCCACACAGGATCCACTGAGCTAAACAAGGGCAAACACGGGTTTTTGGCTATTTGTTCTCACCTCACCAATCACTTTTTAAAGAATGTGCATTACATATGTTAGAAAATATATGTTAGAAAACAAATCTGTAAGAGCTGTGGCAAATCTGTCACTGACATTCCTAATGAAGATTCTCAAACATGGCACACTACTTCCATTCTACAAGCTCATGAGCTGTGCCCTCACAGTGCTTTATGGGCAAGAAGTCTTGCAGTTAGCACAGAGGTTTATGGTTCTGAGCTGCAAACAGTGGTGCAAGGGTTTTATTCTTTCCACCTCTATTTGCCTAATGTGCGACTCTGAGTAAGTAACATAATTAGACAGTGCTTCTGAGTCGCCCCTGAAAAGTGACACTTGTGTCCAGTAGACATACCTGGTTAAAAATGTAAAAAAAAAAATAGGTTTCCAAGCAAACAATATCACATCAGCATGTCTGTCCCCATACCAGCTTTCAGGGTTAGTAAAAAAAATAATAAAATCATCAATAAACAGTTATTGTGCTGCTGGCAGGATTGGACCATATTGAACTCCATAACAAGTTAAAACTAAAACACATAGATTCATAGATTCATAGGTTCATACTAGGCTATTTGCCCTGGGGCAATTATAAGCCTAGCCCGATTCTGTATGGCTTACGCCACCCCTTGATTTGAGTATTCTGTGCCCTTTTTAAGGTTTAGTTTACTGTGCCTCTGTCTAACAGTGACACGGGAGTAATCCCTGGGACAAACATATGATCCCCCATCCACCTATCGAGATTCTTCTTGAAGAGATTCAGTGAGGTGCTCTGCCTCACATGAACTGGAATTCTATTCCAGAGCGAAGGGAGCTTCTGGGTTATGAACCTGTCCCTCCAGCAAGTTCTATTTATTTCTGTGCTGAGGTGCAAGTCCCTCGAGCATGTGGCTCTAAGGGATTTAGATTTACTGAGGTGGAGCATGTCCATTAATTCTGGATTTGACATAGCTTTGTATGTCAGGCATAGATCGCCTCGAAGTAGGCGGTATGCAACTGAGTAAAGCTGGAGTTTTTTTAACCGAGCAGCATATGGCATCTGTTTGAGACCCTTGATCCTCTTGGTGAGATACTTTTGGGGTCTTTCTAATTGCTGCAGGTGTCGGGTAAGGTACATCCCAAAAGGGGCATTGTATTCTATGATGGGCCTGATGAGGGATGAATAAATGGGCACGATTACCTCTCTTGATCTAGATGTGAAACCCTTCATGATGAGGTGGGCTATGTAGAAGGTCTTTCTAACCACTTTGGCAATGTGGTTTTCAAAGGAGAGATTGCTATCAACTTGGGTCCCCAGGTCCCTAATAACTTTCTCTGTACTTAATGGGTTTCCGCCTATGTGGTAATTTGTGGGCACATTGTTTTTGCCAAAGGGTATGGCTATACATTTTTTGGCATTTAGCTTTAAACCATGGCGCTGGCACCAGTTATCTGTCTCTGTGAGACCTTTTTGAAGGATGTTTGTGTCAGCTGGAGAGTTGATTATGGCGCCCAGTTTGCAGTCGTCTGTGAACTTGGCAAGCCAAAGTCCTCCCACGTTTGCCTGTACCTCGGAAAAGTATATACCGAACAAGAGTGGTCCCAGGACAGAACCCTGTGGGATGCCACTTGTGACCGGTTTCGAGTCTGACATGGCTCCAGCAACTCTCACTCTGTGGGTTCTGTCTTTGAGCCAGTTTGCAACCCATCTTGTGACATAGGGATTTATATTTAAGCTGGATAGCTTATCTATGATGCCCGAGTGGGGTATTGTGTCAAATGCCTTTGCAAGGTCCAGATAGGCTGTGTGGACTACCTTCCCTTCATCTATGTGGCTTTGGTGACTGTTTTGAAGAAGTCAACCAGGTTCAAAAGGCAGGATCTGCCCTTGACAAAGCCGAATTGGGTAGGATCTAGTGTCTGTAGGTCCCCAATGTCTTTGTTTATGAGGTCCATGATGATCCTCTCCATAGCCTTGCAGACTAAGCTAGTCAGGCTTATGGGGCGATAGTTTCCAGGGTCCGTAGAGGCTCCACCTTTGTGGAGTGGGACCACTGTTGCTGTACGCCATTCTGTGGACACATATCCTGTAGTGAGGCTGAGATTGTATAGCTGTTTTATTTGAGGGATTAGTTCCTCTTGGAGTTCATGTAGGACGCAACCTGGGACGCCATCTGTTCCCATGGAAGCAGTGTATTTTGCTTTGAAGAGGGCAGCCTTCACCTGAGCATCAGAGATGTTTGGGAGGCAGCCCTCTGCCGGGATAGATACTTGCTCTTTTGGGGGGGAGGGGGTGGAGAAGTTTGCACTGAACCTGTCTGCCAGGATATTGGCGATGTCTGTGGGTTCAGTGTATTTTTTATCATTTAGAATCAACTCAGAACAAGTCTGAGAGTTGCATCCCAGGTTTCTAACATAACTGAAAAAAGCCTTATGATTGTCTTTGGTGTCCTGTGCAATTTTTCTCTCGAAGCTGGCCTTGGAGGATTTTATTGAGGGGATTGTAATTTTTTGCTAGTTCTGATCAGAGATGCCTTCCCTATTAGGGATTTTGCTCTATCATGTAGTAGCTTCCTCCTTCTGTTGTACAGTTTATTTATGGCAGGGGTCCACCAGACTGGACGCCTGCCTTTGGATGATTGGGTCTTGGTTTTGTTTGGGATAGCATGATCCATGCATTCCTGGAGATGTCCGTAGAATGCGTTTATATAGGATTCTGCAGTTTGGGCCGTAGTTTCCACTGGCCCTGGGGCCTTGAAGGATTCCACTTCGGTTTTGAGAAGTGAGAAGTTCGCTTTTGAGAAGTTTTTCACTGTGGTTTTCTGGGCTGGGGCTGGGGTCGGGATGTGGACATCCAGTGAAATTAATTTATGGTCTGATCTTACCAATGAGGGATATACTTCTGGTGTGGAGAATAGAGTCCCCATATTGGTAATGATCAGGTCTAGTATGTTGTCCCCTCTTGTGGGAGTAGTGACTAGTTGTTCCATAGCATTTGAGTTTATAATTTCCAGGAACCTTTGGGCTAAGGTGCTGGGGCTTGGGTAGTGCTCCCAGTCAATGTTTGGGTAGTTGAAGTCACCCAATATAATGGTGTTCGGAGAGATCTTCATGTTCTCCAATGTTTTCAGGAAAGCCGAGTGGGATTCCTGACTTTGAGAGGGAGGTCTGTAGGATGCTATAAACTGAAAAGCAGTCTTGCCCACTGTTAGTTGCACATGGATGGTCTCCGATACCGTGCAATGCCACTAACCTGGAGGTGTGGATATCCTTGATAAATATGGAAACTCCCCTCCTTTTGTGGTTCGGTCCGGGTTTTGGGGCGAAAAGCATGATATGAGGTATAGCCTGGTAGTGCTGGGGTGCTCTCTGGAGCCTTGAACCAGGTTTCTGTCACTGCACAGATATTGATGTTCTCCATACTGAGGAGAGCTTTGAGTGCGTGCATCTTGAGGTTAAGACTTCTGGCGTTTAGCAGCATTACCCTTAGTTTCTTGTTCCTTGTGCTGTCTATGGGGTTGGGTTTGACTTTTGAGCCTTGCCTAAAAAAGGCACTATGGGGGTGGCAAGAGCCTTTGCCAATATCCGAAAGCCCAGTGGTGACAGGTGCAAGCTGTCCCTACTGAAGCAACGTGGCTTGTCGAGCATGTCATCCCAGGCTGACAGACACTGGATCCCCTTTGAATGACACCAAAATTTTAGCCAATTGTTAAAATCGATCATTTTGTCTTTGTACTGTGGCATCATTCTAGGTGAGGGTAAGATGCTGCTCAAGGTCAGGGTCATACCAGCCTGGGCTACATGATCAGAGAGCTCCTCTATGTCTCTTTTCATGTAGTCCAGGGAGGTACGTCTCAGGTCATTCACACCAGCATGTACAATGACTGAGTCATATTTGTATTTGCTTTGGAGTGACCTGAGTGCTTGCGTTATGTGGTGGATCCTAGCACCTGACAGGCAGCTCACCGTGACCTTCTCTTTATTCAGCCTGGTGAGCGGGACGTCAGTGTGTCTGACAATAGAGTCACCTATTACAAGAGTATCAGGTGTGTTATTCAGC
The DNA here is from genome assembly GCF_019279795.1 of Protopterus annectens. Classification (NCBI taxonomy): domain Eukaryota; kingdom Metazoa; phylum Chordata; order Ceratodontiformes; family Protopteridae; genus Protopterus; species Protopterus annectens. The sequence continues at coordinate 1,041,858,606 of NC_056739.1, read as the reverse complement.
CTTAAGGGCTGTGGCTGCTTGGCACACTGACTTTGTGGGTTATGTGTTGTGTGTGTTTTGTTTTGAGGTAGCGTTTGCTTGGATGTCTGCTTTGGAGGTCTCTGTTGCTTAGGTAGATTTTTATTTAGAGCCTTCAAGTATGTTTTTGTGCATTTATGTGTTTGGTTCGCTGATGTGGTGGGACTATGTGATACTGGAATTGTGTTGTGTGAGGTTACCTTCTCCTCCTGACTGGTTACACCAGTTTTGAGATGAGAGAGCTCAGCCTCCAGTTTGGCTAAATAGTTGCATCTCTCACATATATTTGAACCTGTTTGGAGGAGGAGAGGGTTGTCCGTGTACATGAGACAGTTGTAACATTGCCTCAAAATTCCCAGATTCACCAGCTGGACTGGAAAGGAAACCATTGACTGACCTTTGGACATGCTAGAGTAATATAGAGAAACTGAATTTAAGACGGACCAATAGAGGACAGGGAAATCGTAGAGAGTATAAGAGTAAGTAGTGCTTATGGTTTAATAGTGCTAACTTGTAGGATTACTTAATTGGACCAGTGAAGGGCCTTAGAATATGGTGTTTAAATTGAGAGATAGAGCAGTTCTAAGGGAAAAAGTGAAGAGCAGACTTTGTGGAGCCAGGAATAGTTTAAACCCAATTAGGCGGCGCTGCCCACTGTTGCGCTATGCACAAAAACACACAAAACTGCGCAAAACAGGGTTTTAAGAGAGGAAGATGAAGGAGTTTTGGAATTGACCCAAAATGGCCAATAAAACTACAGTTTCAAGTCAGTAACCACTCCCACAGGGGCAGGCAGGCTGCTCAATGTTTTTCACTGCCACTGATCAACAGAGAGACTTCCCTTTAGCCCAAGCAAAAAATGGCCTCACAGAAACTTACAAACAGTTCAAGAACAGCAAGCCTGTAACTGAACTTTTTTTAAATCTCAGAAAAGTGGGAAAAAAGCAAGATTTTTTTTGTTTTTTCAGAGATAGCAGAGGTTCACAAGTATCAACAAGTTATAACAGTGCAGTAAATGACCCCACACAAGAGTGCTAGGCCAAAGACAGATAAAATGCAAGTTTTGAGAAAAAAATGATTTTAAAAATAAGTGCAAACAGGAAATTCAGTAAACAGCTCTAGGTTGTGCTCTAAGTCCTTTAAGTGTGATATAGGATGATTTGTCACCTCTTTTACTGATCAATTTCAGGATTATTCAAAACCAGCTAAGAAAGGCACTCCTCAACCACTTGTCAAGATTTAAGGCCTGCACCCATGAGAGATATACAGTATCCTTATAATTTTATATTTTTCTTAACCAGAGAATCTAGTTAAGTACCTCTATCACTATAATTTGGGTGTGTAGGCCACATTAGCAGCCACAATGAAATTATTAATGATTTTGGTTTATGTGTGTGTGTTTATATACACACACACATATATATATATATATATATATATATATATATATATATATATATGTATACATACACACACACACACACACACATATATATATATATATATATATATATATATATATATATATATATATATATATAAAGCTTATAATGAATAGTCACAGGTAAGTTTGATTGAAACGTTTGACACTCATGTTGCTAAAGTAGTTAGGAAAACCTTCTATATCGCCCACCTGATCATGAAGGGATTCACATCTAGATCAAGGGAGGTCATCGTCCCCCTGTACTCATCACTCATTAGACCTATGATTAAGTACAATGCCCCGTTCGGAATGTATCTGACCAGACACCTGCTGCAGCTTGAAAGGCCCCAAAAGTTCCTCACCAAAAGGATAAAGGGTCTCAAAAATATGTCTTATGCTGCCCGACTGAAAGAACTCCAGCTCTATTCAGTCTCATACCGCTTGCTCAGAGGTGACCTGTGCCTGACATATAAGGCCATGTTAAACCCAGATTTGATGAATATGCTTCACCTCAAAAAATCTAGATCCCTCAGAACCACAAGGGCGGGAGACTTAAACCTTGACACGGTTATAAATAGAACGTGCTGGAGGGACAGATTCATCACCCAGAGACTCCCTATGCTGTGGAACAAAATCCCGGTACATGTGAGGCAGAGCACCTCGCTGGCTCTGTTCAAGAGGAATCTTGACCAATGGATGGGAGATCGCAGATATACCCCAGGGATTACTTCAGTGTCACTGCTTGACAGAGGCACAGAAAAATGAAAGGCATAGTTTTTATTCAAACTAAAGGGGTGGCGAAAGCCACATAACTATGGGCTAGGCTTATAAATGCCCTTGGGCAGATAGCCTAGTATGAACCTATGAACCTATAAACACAAGGCCTCAAACTAACCAATGAGTTACATTTGCAGTTAGATAAAGAAAAACTCAAAACAACTTTATGTGGGGGACTTTGCCTCATCATCCTCCAAAAATTAAATATACTCATATACTCATTCTAGGGTCGCACAAACATGAAGAAAGGGAAAAGTCCTGGAATTATGTAACTGTCAATATAATGAACTTCGACTATTACATAATCTGACTCACTGTATCATCAGAAAAAAAAAAACACCAGCGTTTTAGCACAAGATGAAATGCATGCCGCAATAAATCATACAACCCTTATATATATATATATATATATATATATATATATATATATATATATATATATAGTTATATATGTAAGGATACTGTAGTATCTCTCATGGGTGCTGCCTTAAATCTAATATGATCTATATAGAATGTATTTATCTTCCCTTCTCTTGTGAATGTTTTTACTATATACTTTGTACTGCTATGATCCTTTTCTCCATCATGCTCAACTGAAAATGGGCTATCAGCCTAGTCAGATGTTTCCAGTAAATAACTGCAAATAAATAGTAAACAAATAAATAATAGCATTATTCATCTACATAACAGACAGATGCTATGCACAAACACTGGAGTTCCAAGAAGTGGACTTGTTTGCTGATTAAGAAATGCAGTTCTGTTGGTTCAAAGATGAAGGTGTATACAGGAATAGCCTTGAGTAAATCTTACATGACCAGAGTTGGATTAACAGTCCAGATGCTGGACAGGAATAAAGAAGTATATGTCTGCTTGCCTCTCTCAGTGGGACGGGGAAGGAAGAAGCATTGGAATGGCTGGTCCTTTACCTACTGCTGTGTGGTGAAGACCAGGAATTCAGGAAATAGGCACACAAAGCAAGGTGTATGTAATGCAGTTGTTTGGGGGATGAGGATACACCTTGTCTAAACTTTATTGTGCACAACAGCCTATTAGAACGTGCAAACATGTCCAAGAGGTTAGGTCTTCACTCACTCCACAATGGTGGAGCCACAACAGACCCTGGGAACTATTGCCTTATAAGCCTGACTAGCTTGGTCTGCAAGGCTATAGAGCGCATCATCATGGAACTCATTAACAGAGATATTGGGAACCTCCAAACACTGGACCCTACCCAGTTTGGCTTTGGTAAGGGCAGATCATGCCTCCTAAACCTGGTGGACTTCTTTGAGACAGTTACCAAGGCTATAGATGAGGGAAAGGTGGTATACACAGCCTACCTAGACCTCGCTAAGGCCTTCAACACCATTCCCCATTCTGGTATTATAAACAAGCTCACCAGCCTGAACATAAACCCCTACGTCACAAGATAGGTTGCCAACTGGCTCACGGACAGAACCCACATGGTGACAGTTGCGGAAGCTAGGTCTGTCTGTAAACCGGTTACAAGTGGTGTTCCCCAGGGCTCAGTCCTGGGACCCCTCCTGTTCAGCATATACCTCTCAGTGGTACAGGCAAGCACAGGAGGACTATCGCTGACCAAGTTCACAGACGACTGTAAACTAGGGGCTATAACTGACTCTCTGACTGACACAGACATTCTCCAAAAGGGTCTCTCTGAGACGGATACCTGGTGTCAAAATCATGGCCTCAAGCTAAATGCCAAATAATGCATAGTCATCCCCTTTGGAAAAAACAAAGTACCCACAAACTACCAGATAGGTGGCAGTCCCCTAAATACGGAAGACGTAATAAGGGATCTGGGAACCCAAGTAGATAGTAATCTCACCTTTGATAATCACATTGCCAAATGGTTAGAAAATCCATCTACGTGGCCCACCTAATCACAAAAGGGTTTGCATCCAGATCAAAAGAGGTCATTGTGCCCCTCTACTCATCACTCATCAGACCCATCTTAGAGTACAATGCCCCATTTGGGATGTACCTTACAAGACACCTGCAACAACTGAAAAGACCACAGAGGTACCTCACCAAGAGGATCACTGGCCTCAAACAGATGTCCTATGCAGCTCGATTGAAGAAACTCCAGTTGTACTCGGTTGCATACCGCCTACTCAGAGGTGATCTCTACCTGACATACAAGGCCATGTCCAACCCAGAATTGATGGACATGCTCCACCTAAAGAAAAATCTTATCCCCTCGAGCCACACGCTCTAGGGATCTAAACCTTACCACAACAATAAATAGGACGTGCTGGAGAGATAGATTCCTGTCCCAGAGACTTCCCATGCTTTGGAACAAGATCCCAATCTACATTAGGCAGAGCTCCTCACTAACACTCTTCAAAAGAAACCTTGACGAGTGGATGGGAAACAGAAAGTTTACCTCGGGGATCACTTCAGTGGCTCTGCTGGACAGAGGCACAGGGAACTAATCTAAGGGGATGGCGAAAGCCAACACATTCTGGCTAGGCTTATAAATGCCTTCAGGCAGATAGCCTAGTATCTACCTATGAACATATTCAAACATCAACCCAATGGCTGACTGCAGTGTGACATTCATTTTCTAACCCTTTCACTTCTAGCTTCTGAATCACAATGCAGACCATGTGTACCAAAAGATAGCCAAAAAGTATCAGAGCTGGGACTTGCCCCACTGAGGTGAAGGACCCCAAGGTTGGACAGTACTATAATCTACAAAAAATACTAGATGCCAGTGGTAGTTAACCATGACATTCCAAAGTAGATAAGTCACAAACCAGATCATAGGGTTGCTTTGTGGTATGTGTGCACATTCCTGTAGAATTTTTTTTAAAAAACTGCAGTTCTTCACCATTTCCATGCTCTGTGTTAGTATCTAAGAATATAGATAGTGGGCACCTTTCTCTTAATTAGAACTGTACATTTTTTGTTGTTGCATTTTCTTGATCACTGTTGCCTGCTCACCATCTGATTGCCATGCCAATGGCATCATCCAGGTAGCCACCCAGACCTTTTTTTTTTTTTAATATTTTGACCTTAATCCTATTTGTACCTGAAGGAAGAAGGAAGCAATGAACATTATCAGGGTGTGTTAAGTGCTCTCACAAGCAATATAGAACTCAATTGCCTGTCTCCTTTGTAAGCCAAATGCATCCTGGTAGGTTTCAACTCTCCACTGGAGATACACTGCCTGAATTTGTATCCCAAGATGAGCACCTCACTACCAAGCCTTTCACCCTAGAACAGGCAATCAGGCTTGGTCTTGCCATTCTTCTTCCTCCCATTCAGCCCATGCAGTACATGGGTCACTACTTGAATTCACGTTGTCTGGGTAGTAGTCAAGGCTCCCTTCCCCAGTCCATGGAGCGAATGAAAGTACTAGTATGTCACTGTTCCAACAATTCCTTCTAACAGTCAAATTAAAAAGTCTTAAATTTGTTCAACAGCACCTTGGTAACCAAGAAAAGATTGCTTCCATGTCTTAATGTCACTTTTACTGGGGAGGGCCTGTTTAGGTTTGCCTTTTCACTCTCTGCATTTTCTGATAATGGTGCTACACCCAACAATTTGGCTTCTTTGGTGGATCTGGTCCTCCCATCTTAACTTCTACAGTTGATAAAGGAGAGTCCCATAATATTGTGAATGTTCTCTGATGTGTAGTTTTGCAATACCAAACATAAGCTGGGTGTGGAAACACCATCACCTTCAGCTAAAACTCTGCCACTGGCTTTATGCACCTTTTTGATTTGCACAACTCTACTAAGAAATATGAAATACCATTCCCAGACTTTCAAGACTTGAAGATAGCAAAATTTGGGCCCAGTGTAGATAAAAAGCAAAAAAACTCATTATTCTCTACTAAATTTTATCAGTGTGGAATTCGCGTTGTTTTATGAATTATTTTTAGTCTCCTCTAGACTATTTGTTGGTTGTTTTTTGAAAAAACTGAAAGATGCCTTCTCTCCAGACCCCATCAAGAGTCAAGTTCCTCTTTCACACTTAAATTTTCTGACTCAGCGACTTTTCTTTTTCCATTCAGACTCACTTCATCTGCAAATATGAAGTTCATGTCTTTGAAGGTCCTCTTTCTAGTAACCATTACAGATGCTGGAAGGTTTTTAAACCTTGGGGCTTTTATACATATGGAACATTTTGGGGATTATTTGGGATAAGGTCTCTGGGAAGATCAAAACTCACTCTAACGAGGTAGTGGAGGCTCAGAATAGCTAAAACTAACTGCTTAACACTTTTAATGTCCTATAACCTACACTTGCTTGGATTCCACCTTAGAGTGGTGACACTTTGCTGAATGGATCAGTTGTTTATTTGGAACAGAAGCAAGTAGGCAAAAAGATGTTCTTTAATTGTTGGCTAAATGCATAATTTGTTTGCCACCAATAAGCACATCAGCCTTTTCTAATTTTGTGAGTGAACATTCATTTACATTCTTTACTGCACACACTGCTTGTTTCAGTAACACATAACTTGTGGATAGCTGCTTTACTGGTGCTTTGATTATCAGAGCATAGTTTTACAAACTACTGTAGGCTCACACTCTAAGATCAAGACTTCCTTTGGAACTGTGCTACATAGCGTCCTATTTTAAAAATCCTTCCAGAGTCTATACTTTGGATGATATCTATTTGGTTGCCATATTGTCTTCTAGTTTGGTGAATCTCAAATTTGTATCCTAGGTTAACAGGGTATAATGAGACCAAAGGATCTACTTGTTCTGCAACTGACCTGGGTTCAGTAATTAACTCTTATATTTGACGCATAAGCTGTGATGAGTTCGATGAACTTGATATACTCTCTGGAGTAGGGTGTCCAAGCTTCTAATGATGGTGATGGATCATAAGGGTCTCATTTGTACCTGGAAAAAACATACAGGGATTGTTTAGCAGGCATATTAGGAAAGTATACCTTTTTCTGACACCATTACACACTACTCAATATAAGAGAAAATATTTGAAGTTAATGGTGTGTGCCATTTCTTTTACCAAAGCAAAAGGAAAACCTCTCAGGGTCACAGTGGAGATGCATTGGAATTTAGCGTCCTTAAGATAAATCCAGCGGCACACACAAAAACAAGTACAAGGTACCCATGGGCATGTTGCCTCACCTGAAAAATATTTAAAAATGAAATCCTAGAAAACACTTTCAGATACTGCACAGTTCTGGCTGCAAAATCTCTGAGATCCAAACTATTACATGTAAAGAAACTGATCTGTTTTTTTTCTGTTAGAACTGGTCCACTATTTCTTTCAAAAGTCCTGCTCAGGGAGGTTTTGGTAATTGTGTTCACTTTCAAGCCTTCTCCTTCTTCTTCCCTGAATCCCAGGATAAAGGAAGATGCATTTCTTCATCCTAGATATTCACCACCAGCTGCAGTTCTATGGGTTCAGTCAATAATGTCAATTTTATCTCATTTTCTCATGTATGAAGGATTTCCATGTGGCCTAACAAAATATTTTCAAGTGGTTTGGTCACTGTACTGTGTCTGACTCTGTGCTCCTGGTGTTATTTATGTCCTGTTTCTTTTGTCTGTATGGACTTACACTGTTGCTGTGTGCACAGGCAGTTGGCCAGAAACTTGCTAATTTTTGGAAGACAGTACCCCTGCTGCCAAACACAAGCCACTAAATTCTCTACAGCTTTGTGGATGTTGAATTCATGGCACATTAGAGGTACAGCTACTGTCAAAGAAAGGGAGGGAAAGGGTAAAAAGGGACCTACTTTTTTAGTCTTCTGAATGTTCTGCAGATAATACAGGTATCCACATGGCATTACTGTCTTAGTTAAAAAAAAGCAGCTGATGTTATTCAAATATGTGCAGTGCAGCAGATTCCAAAGCAATTTATAACAATTCTAGGTTGACACAGTCAAGGTGACACAAATAAATACTTAAGACAGGATGCTAAAACTGTGGATGAAAATATGAATATACAGTTAGATAATGTAATTTCTGATGTAATTGAAAGAGGATATAATAAGAAAACAGTTAACAAAATGTGTGATGAAGTTAAGAGACAAAGGAAAACAACAGCTAAACCTTTTTTATCAGTAGAATTAGAAAAGGGATGTATCACTATGCAAGCACAAGATAAAATACGAAGCATGCTAACTTACAACAATAATAGAACTAAAGTTAAGAACATAATTAGTAAATATTGGCACATTTTACAAGATGTATCAGAACTGAATTTAAATAATGTAGATAGACCTAGTTTTGGATATAGAAAAAGTCAAAACCTGAAACATCTATTATGTTATAAACAGCAAACACGAGTTAATGGATACACTAAGATAAATAAAAAAGGTACATTTAAATGTGATAGGTGCATTTACTATAGATTTATTTGTGAGGATGACATATTTATTCATCCTATAACTGTTACAGAAAATAAGTTTAATGCATATGGTAATTGGGAAACAACCAATCTTGTGTGCTTAGCTTGATGTAACTCATGACAAGCGTATTACATGGGGAAAACCAATTAGAAGTTCAAACTGGAATCATTTGTCAGAAATTAAAAGAGGTGCTGACAAATGCTTTATACAAACATAAGAAGGAAAAGGGTTTTAAATCATACTTTTAAGTTTTCTATTTTAAATGTTTTAACTGATACAATACGTGGTGGCACTATTAAAGCGTGCACAGAAATGGGAAGAGTTTTACTGGATACTTCACCTAGGGGCTTACATAGCACCGGGTTTGAATGGAAGTGTTTCTTTAAAACCCATGCTTAGAGAGTTTCAGAAACACGTCTAATTAAGTATGATGATCATGTGACTATGATGATGATATAAATGCTTCTTTGTGAGTTTGTTCATTCATTATGCCTGAAGAAGCCTGACTAGGTGAAAGTTTTTGAACTAGCTTTTATTCATTTATTTGTTTGTTAATAAATGCGTATGCAGTGAGCAGTTCATGGTTCCAGTGACTTTTTGTTGTTTAGATTAGAATGAAATATTGCTGCACTGCTGTTCAGGGGAGATGCAAATAGGTCACAGTACGGTTGGCCCCAGTAGCTGAAAATGATGTTACTACTATTTGACTGATGGACCACTTATGAGGAGTCAGAATGGACCTGCTGAGTCTGTCGGCTAGCCCGCCGGTTTTTCCCAATATGTGCGTTGCAATTAGAAAGCAGTTTGAAGAGATCGCCCATTCCAAGACCCTCATGGCCTCTTTGCACAATGGGTAGGGATGGGTTCCTCCTTGTTTGTTGATGTACCAGAATACTGACATATTGTCTGTGTGTATTGCAATAGTCTTTAGGGGGAGAACGTCCTGAAAGTCTTGCAACATTAGAGGGACTGCTCTCATCTCTAGGACATTAATATGCATCTTTCCCTTGAAATGCCCCCCCCCCTCCACTGCAGTTGGGAAGCATCCATGGTCACTGTGGCTACTGGGGGAGGAACATAGAACGGCCTGCCTAAAAAACAGGTTATCTGACTGGATCCACCAGCCAATATGACATTTGGAATCTGGAATAAGTTTTATGGAAACAAACAAAGGTTGGTAAAGAATAGACCACTGTACCACCAAAGTCCACTGGAGGATTCGCATGAAGAATCTTGCTAGAGGGACTAGAATAATGGCAGCTGACATTGACCAAAAGCTTGCAACACTAGTTTTGCCAGAGGGGAGAGATGAGAGAGTAAGTCCCACACATGATTTCTCAAAGATGCAATGCGATGAAGAGGTAATGACGCCACTTTTATCCAGTAGAGTTCCTATAAATTTCAGAGTCTGTACAGGAGTCAGCTTCAATTTGGCAAGATTTATTGTAATGCCTAGAGAGTTGAAGATCTGAAGCAAGTAATCCCTGACTTGTACAAGTTGATGCCTGGTTGGGGAGGTGAGAAGCTAATTGTCTAGATATAGAAACACCTGGAATCCTTTGAGTGTCGGATGTGCTGCCACAACTGCCATGCATTTGATAAACACCCTTGGGGCTGTGGTGAGTGCAAAGGGCATTGCTCTGAACTGGTAGTGACTGGCTCCCAGCTGAAAGTGCAGATGTCTCCTGGAGCACCTGTCTATTTTGATATGATAGTACGCATCCTGGAGATCTAAAGAGCACATCCAATCATCCTTGAGCAGAAGAGGCAGGATGGATTGAACCGTAGCCATTTGGAACTTCAACTTCTTTACATATTGATTCAAATTCCTTAGATCCAGAACTGGACTCAGGTCCCCTGTTTTCTTTAGCACTAAAAAGAAGTGGGAGCAAGTTCTGAATCCTATTTGTTTGGGTGGGACCTCCTGGATGACTATTTTTTGGAGCAGCTTTTGGACATTTTAAGCTGCGCACTCCCTCTGACTGGGTGGAATGTCGGGGGGTTTCTTCCTTGTGACAGGATGTGGAAGGGAAAAGGGAATATAGTAACCTCTAGATGTTATGCTTAGCACCCATGTGTTGCTTGTGAGACTTGTCCAGGCGTCCAGGTGCAGGGAAATACAACCCCCAACTGCTTCCAGAGATGGCCAATCAGGCAGCGCTTCAGGAGCGCTGATAAGGTCTACCAGAGAAGGAGTCTCTGAAGTACTGGTTCCACAGACCCCACCCTGCCTCTAGGGCAATGTCTGCCATTGAAACCTCCTCTGCCGCTGCAGGAAGTACCTCCAAGTACGTACTGAAATGGTCCCAGAGTTTTCTTGAACCACATCTTCTTACCACCTCACTGATTCCTAGGAAAACAGCATTGAGGGGCAGAATACTTGATATCAATGGCAGACAGGGTCTTTCCTTCCTGCTCACTGTGGGCAAGCATATCCTTAACTGATGGTCCAAACAAGGAGGAACCAACAAAGGGGGCATTGACAAAAGACTTCTTGAAGGGTTCGGCAAAATCGCAAAGCCTCATCCAGGCATGTCTCCTAACAGAGATGCCTGAACCAGCTGATTGCGAGTCACCCTCCACTATGTGGGAGATCAGCCTCATCAATGAATTGGCAACAGATGAAAGAGTTGCCAACTGAAAAGTAATCTTCTTGAAATCCTCCTCAGACATGTACTCAGTGAGACATAGATGTGCTTTCTAAATCTGTCCATTGCTCTGAACTCCCTGTTCAGTGGATGGACAGATGAGCTCTGCCTGGCTAGCTCCTTCTTTGCGACTGCCGCCTCAACTATGGCATCAATGGGGACATCCTTACTCCGGTGGGTCCTGTCTGATGGGGGAACTAAAAATGTAGCCAGGTGTTTGGCGATGGGCTCGACAGTGTCCGGCTCCTTCCAAGCCTGACGGGAAACTAGATCAGTAAGTTCATCTGCCAGGGGGTCACCCAAGACATAGATGGGCCAGCCTCAAAAGCCTCCAGAAACACCAACCACTCAGAAGAAAGAGCTTGGGAAGACAAACCACTCTTCTGTTTGAGGATTTCAAGAATGTCAATGAAGAAGATGTCATCAGGTGGTGATCCAGGGGATCCTTCTCCCTTATCAAAGTCAGTGTCTTCCATGAAAGACTCCAGAGAGGAGTCTTTGTGCCTCTTTTGTACATTTTTTTCCATGGTACCTCTTCTGTGGGGTTTTCGGGGGAAGTGTTGGAGAAGGGGAGAATCCCACTGGGGAATGAGTGTGGATGAGGGGCAAAGGGTAGGTCCTGAGACATGAGAGGACGGCTCAATATGCAGAGAGAAGGTCCTTTGTACTACCTGGAAGGCTGATGGACCTGGGGACACCTCTTCCCCAATCCTTGGAGCCAAGGCAGCCAAGGACGAGAGGTTGGGGCCAACTCTGGATCTGAGCCCTCCAGAGAAAATCAGACCCGAGCTGTTCAGATCTGAGGCACCAAGGGGAAGGGATGGATCCAACAAAGAAGGCACCAAACTCAACTCCTGGGACCCAGCTCTGACCTCTTAGATCCGAGACCTGCCCTGATCTGATGACATCAGAGTAGAGCCGGTCAGGGAAACTGTTGGAGTTGGGGAAGGGAGGTCCCTTGAATTCAACTCCGACCCTCTTGGGGATCTTGGATCCTGAGTCTCTGAGACTACAGGTCTGATTGAAGAAGGAGACAGTATTGGTTGATCAGGTGCACTCATGGATCCGGGAGGGGACAAAGTTGATAGGACGCCCAACTGGATCTGAGCCCTGAGGAATCTCCACATCATTTTTTCCATATTTGCCTCAGTCAGGCTCCTAGAGGATCTGGATGATGCCATGGATGCAGGCCTGGAATGCTTCCTAGGGGTTTCAAAAGACTTTGATGGCAAATTTGGAGAAACTGGCTTCAAAACAAATTCTGGAGATCGGCTCCTAGCCGTCAGATCTGAAGGTCTGGGATCAGAGCAGGAGGTGGATGGTACAGGAGAGTTAGTGATGGTTATCACTCCTGTCAGATTTGAAGAGTGTTGTGAATCCAATGGAGGTGGCACCATCTTCGAATGCAAAGAGGTTGGATCCGAAGTCCTTGTAAGTTTTAGATGAGGCTATGATGAAGCTTTCGGTGACTTCTGTAGAACTTGCTTTTTGGATTCTGCACAGCCATGGTTCGATTTACAGGGAGTTTGAGCCCCAGTTAAAGAAGATGAAGGGGGTGGAAGTAAGCCCTTGAGTATTAGTTTACTGTCGCAATCTGAGATAACCCTGAGGTTAAAAGATGCACGTATGTGTCGCAAGCTGATCAGAGATACTCAGGCCCCAGACAGTAGATGTACTTCTTGTGGGCATCATAATTTGGGATCTTATACCCACAAGAAGAGAAAAAACTTAAAACCCCCAGTGTTTTTTGGACATGGTGCCAAAAAAGGAACAATAGGCTCTGAAAAATCTCTAGTGTAACAACCACTATCTACGCAAAACAGTTCAAACACTCTAACACTTTAAACACTCTAAACACTTTAACTATGTTAAACACTCCTTTTTTTGTTTTTTTTTTAAAAACGGGTAGAAATGTAAGACATGCCAAAGCGCACTAACAAAAGATAAAAAAGGAAAGAAGAGCACACTGTAAGGTTAGTGAACTTCTCAAAACAAGCGAGGGAGGAGGAGAGACAAAAAACAATAACTACACTAGATAAACTGACAAAAACTAAAGCAAAAATCCAAAGTTAGCAATACTATAAAAGGCAAAAAAGATTCATCCTCACAATCTGAGACCAGATCTGTGTCTTGACACAATGGCAGCAAACGAGATCTGGGGAGTTAGGTATGGCATATAGCATTATGGGTAGAGGGAGAAGCTCGAGATTTGGATCCAAGTCTTGTGCATGCATCTGAGTCAGATCTAAGGATGGGATCCTAAACTCATTTGTGAGGAAGAATGAAAAGGACAACATCAGATCATAACAATAATGCAGTTTTTAGCAAACACAGTGACTGTGTTGACAAGTCACCTAGTACAAGCTGAGGGACGGGGGCAGATAACAACATTTTGTCTACTTGCAAGAAAGAGATGAAACATGATTTCATCTTGGCTGCTAACAAGAGAAGAACTTGTTAAGAACTTTATGAAACTTCTTTGTTACTAAAGGCTATCATAACTAGTCATCTCCTATTTGTCTTCTAATGTAAATCTCTGTAAATATATCACAGTGTAGGTTGGGCTTATGCTACAGTATAATGCAGTGCATTACTGCTTTTAGCTGAGATAATGTAATCTTGTCTTCTATTTATAAAACAGCTATATGGTTACTACATTCTTGCTTTTAGCTGAGATTGTGCCATCTTGTCAGTTGTTTCTGTAACAGCTGTATGGGTAAAAGATTTGCATGTCAGTATTTTATAAATAATGCAAAAAATTGTGATCAGGTCTCCGATTATAATTGACTTCTTTATGTGTTTAAGACATGGATGCCAAAAAATTCACCTCAACAGTGAAACCTTAAGAGGTGAATCTTAATATCCATGTCAAAAACATATAATAAAGTTTATAACTGTAAACCCAATCATAATTCTTTGTGGTACATAGAGCTTTATATGCTCCATGCACTACCAATTACAGAAAAATAAGGGGGAAGGGACAAAATAAAAAAAGTTTAGGAGACTGAAACCACTGAAAGCTAGCAAAATACTTCAGCTCTGTCTAAAAGGCAGCAGGTAGAAATGAAGTGCCCTTCTGAAGGACAAACTACTTTAAATTTTTTTTAGACGCTTCATTTTACTATACTTTTTTAAACTGTGGCAGTACAAAGTATCTAACAGCTTTTACAGCTATACTAGCTCATTCTGTTGTATTTTGCCAGCTAGCAGTGTCTGCTGTCAATCCCCAGCACTAGACTCATTTGTAACAGAACTTAGATGTCCTTAACAAGAGCTTGTTAAGCACATTTCTGATGTCATAAAGGCGCTTAACAAGTCTGTCTTTTTTTATTTTATTATTTTTTTTGTAGTATATTTACAGCACTTTATACAAAACAAAAATATTGAACCTTATTTAAGTGTCTCAGAATTTCATTATCACTGATGGCCTAGCAATATCTACCAACTGTGAGCTTCATCCTGAGAAATAAATGGACAAAGCTTTTTTCAACATCTTTACTAAATACATTTTAAAAGGTGACATATGTACACAGACCTTAAAAGAAAACAACCCATAACATGCCCATTGTTGTATTCATGCAGTATACATACACTTTCAAAAATGTTCATTCACTCAAACATTATATAATTGCCTTCCCTTAAACCTTACTCCTTCTCCTGAACATTATTCTGCATGGATTGTTCCCACAAACTCCATTTATTTTTAAGTAATTTCCTCCTTCCTTTTCTAAAGACCTCAACTTTAGTTCTTTTATCTCCTTTACAATATCCAGTACTTCAGTTATAGAGTTTGATTTCCATTTTGGAGAAATTGCTTTTTTGGCAGACAATAGCACAAAACTTAAAAAGGCCTTACTACTTCTAGCAATTCAGATCCTATGTCCCAGCTTAAAAAAATAGTTTCCTTAGTTACAACATTTGCTCCCTCAACATTTCTGACAACAGTAACTTTTAGGGAATTTTTAAAATCTGCCAACTTGTTACACTCCCCAAAACATGTTTCCACTCACACCTCCAGCATTTGCTATCTATATAAGGAAAAATTATGTGGTATAAATATATGTATACAAATACTTACAAACAAAATTTGTAAACCTTACAGACTTTGGTGCATACCTGGGAGCCATGCAGATGTCCTCACATTGTTCCTTTGTAAATGGCCTTTCCAGTCTCTCTTCACAATGTTTTTCTAACCTTCTGTTCTGATTGATTCTTATAGTTATCATCCAATGTTTTATATGCCCTACTAATTATCCCTTTTTTTAACACTGTTAAACAAAACCTTCCAAGATCTTTATCACTATCACCTTCTGAACTCCCAACTTCCAAACTTCCACAGAATGCCATCTATTCCTGGAGACTTCTCTGAAGATTGATTATACATCACCATTTTTATCTCATCTCTTCCCCGTCTTACCTACTGATTGTTGAACTATCTTGAAATCCTAAGATCTATGGTTATTTTTGCTGTAATAGGCTCCCTAAGATTAGCAACAACCCTTTCTACTTTCTGTCACCTAAGTTGTTGTGCTAACAGTTTTTTGTGCTCTGGAGTTATTATCAAAAATATTATGGAAAATAGTCATTTACCAGTAATCTTTCTAAACTTTGGCATACTATCTAAATACGTCTAATCTAAATATCTAAATAAATGGATGGCACACTGGTGCAGCGGTTGCGTTGTCGCCTCACAGTAAGAGGTTCTCCTGCTCAGTTCTCGGCTGGGATGCCTTCTGTGTGGAGTCTCCATGTCCTCCCTGTGTTCGTGTGGGCTTCCTCCAAGTACTCTGGTTTCCTACAACATCACAAAGACAAGTATCTGGAGGATTTCTCCCTGGGCCTCCTCTGAAAATTGGCTTCGTTCCAAGTTGGACTTTCCCTGTAAACAAATGTAAAATAAAGTAAAAAATACTCTTGTATTTTCCCTTCAGCACTCTGCAATGGCGCCTCTTTTCTTCTGTGAGACTCCCCTTATTCTGCAAAACTTTAACCTTTTTCAACCCCTATAAATAATCTGTATTATTTTTTCCTCTATATTTTCTCTTTTATTTCTACTGTTTTTAAATTCCATTTTCATTTTATCCCATGCACTAGCTATCCCTTCTGAAGAAATTTCTATCTTTCTAACAGTTTTCAAATCATTTCCACTACTCATTCCTTAAATTCTTCTCTTTTTAACATGTTAAGTAGGAAAGCACTAGCTCCTCAGTTTTACAGCCAGTTTTAGGTACCAGCTAACCCCGCAGTCGCTGAAGAGCCCTGGTCCGGGGGGGGGGGGGGGGGCAACCACAGCAAGTTATTTTATTATATGTGTGTCAAACCAACAACAGCTAGTTCAGCAATCTTGTGTAGTTAATAAACCATGTGGGTAATAACAAACTGAATGAAAAAAATCTAAGGATTGGCACCACTTTTTTCTTTTAAAATTAAAATATATCTCTGATTTTACTGACAATGTTTGGTGCTGCGGTAGCATTGTCGCCTCACAGTAAGACGCTGTCTGGTTCGATTCTCAGCTAGAGCGTCTTCTGCGTGGAGACATGCCTGAATGGGCGTACCTTTGTTGAAGGTTGTGCGTCAGGGCTGGTAACTCGGCACGTCAAAATCAACTACCAATCATTAGCGGACCGGAGTTCCACTGTGGTGACCCTTAACCAGGAAAAGCTGAAAGAAGACTACTAGAAGAAGACTACATTTTACTGACAATGTTTTGTGAAGTAGCAGGCTTCATCATTTAATTAAATGTTTCACTGCTGACATATTGCCTTTAACTTAGTTCAATCCTGCTGGTGGAAATTCTCTCCACTAAAACAATCATCATTAATCCTATGTGATATCAGTGACTGCGGGAGGTCTCCAGATCATAACGGACTGTGTAGGGCCCTCACAAAAGCAATCATGGGTTGGGGGAAAATATTCATTCTCTAATTACATACTTTATCCTAAACAGGGTTGGGATATAAGCCTGTTAGGATAAAACTGGTAATCAGTGAAAAAAAAATAGAGTGAGGTAAACGCCACTCATCTGCAACCCAGACTAATCAATTCTCAGTGCTTATCTGGGATTTTAAATAGAGCAGATACTCCCAGTCTTCAGGGATGTTTTCTTTTCCAGGGAGTTTTATAAATCCTAGCAGGTCACCAGATACTAAAACTCTCAATTACGTTGCTCAGAATTTCTAAGCAAAGTAAAAAATAATGGTGGAATAAAGGCACAAAATCAGGAACACTTCTAAAAATATCACTCTAACTCACTTAAAAATGTTAATAGAATAACATATTTTGCATCAACATGTACTTTTGGAACGGACTTCCATGATGGTTGCACATTAAGTAACCACTTAATTTCAGCTCTTCCAGTGTGAAAATAGAAGCTCAGAAGACAGCCAGAGAATTCTTTTTTTTTTTTTTTGGGGGGGGGGGGTAACTTTCAGTAACTGGCTAGTAAGTAGACTCATGTATGTCAGCAAAAAAGAAACAGAGAACCTGAAAGAAAATCAATCATAAAAGATGAGGAAAAAACATGGACTGGGAAGAATTCTGCAGTTATTCAGCCAAAAGCAGTGCAAGCTCCAGCTTTGGTGCAAGACATATGACTTCCACTAACTTACAGGAAAAAATAAGTTAAATGTACTCTGAGCTGATTAAAATAAACAAAACACTGATGGAGTATATCAACTCAAATAACAAATCTCTGGATAAAATGGAAGGAGCTTTAAGTAGATATTCAGATGAGGTAATAAAAATGCAAAAATCGGAGGTCAAAATGAAGAAATGTCTGGCTGAATATGAGACTGCTCAAGAAGAGATGTTTAAAAAATAACAGAATTAGAGGACAGAGCACGCAGGGAAAAAAAATTGAGATTTTCTGCTGTACCAGACAAGCTGGAAGGAACAGACTGTATTGTAACTGGAGGGTCTATATTAGAACATCGAAGTTTCAAAACTTCGAATGTTCTAATATCAGACTCTATTCAGCGAAAGCTGAAAACATCGAACATACAGAACAGCAAATTTTTTCCTAGGGAAAAAATCTCCTGTTCCAAAACACATACACACAACACAAGCACACCAAACAAACAGCAATCCACACACATACACCTAAAATCTTACACCTAACCCTACACTAAACTATACACACACCACTAACTATCCACTTACCTTAACCCAAACCCTAATCCTAAGGTCTGTCACTATCGCACACTCACCTCACCCACACCCTAACCCTAACTCACCTACCCCACCATAACCCTCATATCCACACAATCGCACACTTACTTGACCCTCGCCCTAACCCTAACTCACCTAACCCACACTCAATGGCACACTTACCTGAACCTGACCCGTAACTTTCCACCATAGCGCTGAAAATACCGAAGCAACAGAAACAGACAACCAAATTCTTTCCCTAGAAAAAAATGTGGTTTTCTGTTGCTTCGATATTTTCAGCTTTCGCTGAATAGGGTTCGATATTAGAACATTCGAAGTTTTTAAACTTTGATGTTCTAATATAGACCCGTAACCGACTGTAGACCACAGCAGGAATTGCTAATTGAAAGAGTACATCATGTGTATGCTCCCAACCTGGCCATGAGAAAACAACAGAGACCTTTAATAGTAAAGATGCAATCCTACCAGTGGAAGGAGTTGATTCTGACAAAACTGTGGCAGAAGGACAGAGTACTAAAAGTGGGAGAGAATAGAGTGTTTGTGTAAAATGATTACTTACTGTACACCAGGCAGACGATGAATACATTTATTCCACTAATCAGGGAATATTGAGAAGCAGGCATGAGATTCAAACTCCTTTATTCAGCTATCTTCAGAATATGCTTTCCTGGAGGGACAAATCATTTTTTGATGCAGAACATGCCAAGGAGGAAATACAAGTCTGTCCAACAAAAAGTGAGCTGAGAAACAGAAGGAGATTCTGCTTCTTGTTCTTCTGGTAATAAAGACCACAGAGAGACCTTGCCACTGAAACCTTTTCCAGTGTTTCAACAGAAAATGGTTGAGACATAGAAAAAAGCACAAGAGTTGATTAGAAGAACCGAGAGTTCTTTGGAAAGGAAGCAGAGATTGGATCTGGGAGATGGAGATAGGAATAAAACCAGCAACTCAGAAATTGACAAATAAATGTGAGATTATAAAGCATTAATTACATTGTGAAATATGACAAAACAAGAAAACCTGCAAATATTGAACTTTTTTGACTTTGTTAAACTTGTAAGGGACTATAAAGCATATGCCTTACTTTATGTCATTAATGTTTGAAGGAACACTTAGGTGTGGGGAAGAGGAAGGAAAGAGTAAAACAAACTTTTGTTCTTGCCAGTAATATCTGTATAGTGCATGATATTTGGATGTTATAAAGTAAAGTTTTCTCAGTTATTTTTAGTGTAATGGGGGCACTAAAGTTAATAGGTGCCCCTGTTTTAAGAAATGTAGGCACTGCAATGTAACAAAAAAATAAAAGAAGAAGAAAAAAAGTCTGTTCAAAAAAGCATGATACAAGAAAAAATATCTGCTTTTTCTCATTCTTGCATAGAGGAATGACGATTACAGATCATCACTGCCCTCTCAAAGGTAAAAAATACAGCCTTCATGGGACCCGATAACATCCCAGGATGCATCCTACATGAACTCAGGTACAAACTTGCAGCACCACTATGCACCCTATTCAGCCAAAGCTTGAGTACTGGCTTTGTCTCAGGTGAGTGGAGGACAGCCACCATCATCCCTTTACACAAAGGTGTAGTGTCCACCGATCCAGGAAATTATAGACCCATCAGCCTAACTAGCCTGATCTCCAAGGCCATGGAATGGATTATCATTGGACCTCATTAACAGTGACATTGGCAACCTCTAAACACTCGACCCCACACAGTTTGGCTTTGTCAAGGGGAGGTCATGTCTGTTAAATCTGGTTGACTTCTTTGAGACAGTCAGCAAACCCATGGACGAGGGGAAGACGGTAAAGCCTTCGACACTATTCCTCACTCAGGCATAACAGATAAAATCTCTCAACTAGGCATCAATCCATATGTTGCCAGATGGGTAGCAAATTGGCTCACTGATAGAACCCACCTAATCAAAATAGGGGAAGCCACCTCAAGTAGTAGGCCCGTAACGAGCAGCATACCCCAGGGATCGGTCTTGGGGCCTCTGTTACTCATGATATACTTCTCTAAGGTGTAGGCCAAAACTAGCAGGCTATGGCTGACCAAATCTGCAGATGACTGCAAGCTGGGCACGGTCATCAATTCCCCAAGTGATGTGGATGTTCTCCAAGTGGGTCGCACCTAAGCAACTTACTGGTGCCAGAAACATTGCCGCAAGCTGAATGCCAAAAAATTCATAATCATCCCCTTTGGTGAGAGTGACATCCCCACATATTATCACATTAATAACAATGTCCTAAGTACACAATCAGTAGTGAGGGATTTCGGCACCCAGGCTGATAGCAACCTGACTTTTGACCACTATGTTGCTTCCACTGTATGGAAAGCTTTCTACATGGTCCACCTCATAAGTAAGGGTATCTCATCCAGGGACAAAGAGGTCATAACATGCCTGTATTCTTCCCTTATAAGGCCAATTATTGAAAAAAAAGCATGATACAAGAAAAAATATCTGCTTTTTCTCATTCTTGCATAGAGGAATGACGATTACAGATCATCACTGCCCTCTCAAAGGTAAAAAATACAGCCTTCATGGGACCCGATAACATCCCAGGATGCATCCTACATGAACTCAGGTACAAACTTGCAGCACCACTAGGCACCCTATTCAGCCAAAGCTTGAGTACTGGCTTTGTCTCAGGTGAGTGGAGGACAGCCACCATCATCCCTTTACACAAAGGTGTAGTGTCCACCGATCCGGGAAATTATAGACCCATCAGCCTAACTAGCCTGATCTCCAAGGCCATGGAATGGATTATCATTGGACCTCATTAACAGTGACATTGGCAACCTCTAAACACTCGACCCCACACAGTTTGGCTTTGTCAAGGGGAGGTCATGTCTGTTAAATCTGGTTGACTTCTTTGAGACAGTCAGCAAACCCATGGACGAGGGGAAGACGGTAAAGCCTTCGACACTATTCCTCACTCAGGCATAACAGATAAAATCTCTCAACTAGGCATCAATCCATATGTTGCCAGATGGGTAGCAAATTGGCTCACTGATAGAACCCACCTAATCAAAATAGGGAAGCCACCTCAAGTAGTAGGCCCGTAACGAGCAGCATACCCCAGGGATCGGTCTTGGGGCCTCTGTTACTCATGATATACTTCTCTAAGGTGTAGGCCAAAACTAGCAGGCTATGGCTGACCAAATCTGCAGATGACTGCAAGCTGGGCACGGTCATCAATTCCCCAAGTGATGTGGATGTTCTCCAAGTGGGTCGCACCTAAGCAACTTACTGGTGCCAGAAACATTGCCGCAAGCTGAATGCCAAAAAATTCATAATCATCCCCTTTGGTGAGAGTGACATCCCCACATATTATCACATTAATAACAATGTCCTAAGTACACAATCAGTAGTGAGGGATTTCGGCACCCAGGCTGATAGCAACCTGACTTTTGACCACTATGTTGCTTCCACTGTATGGAAAGCTTTCTACATGGTCCACCTCATAAGTAAGGGTATCTCATCCAGGGACAAAGAGGTCATAACATGCCTGTATTCTTCCCTTATAAGGCCAATTATTGAGTACAATGCCCCCTTCGGCATGCACCTCACAAAGCACATGCAGCAGCTAGACAGATCACAGAGGTTCCTCACCAGGAGAATCCAGGGCCGCAAACATCTACCCTACACAGACAGGCTAAAAGCCCTGTCCCTCTACTCAGTTTCATACACACTCCTCAAAGGTGACCACTGTCTGGCATACAAAGCAATCTCAGACCCCACCTTGATGGGACTGCTGCATATCCGCAAGTCAAGCTTCACTCGAGTAACCTGTACACACGACTTCAACCTGGTTTGTAACATCAATAGGACTTGTTCGTGGGACAGATTTGTTTCCCAGAGACTCCCCCCATCTGTGGAACAGACTCCTTCTCCACGTCGAGCAGAGTAACTCATTATTCCTTTTTAAGCGCAACCTGGATAACTGGATGGGAAACAGAAAATACACCCCTGGGATTCCACCTGTGCCCCTGCTGGACAGGGGCTTTGGATGCTGACTTGTCTAAACATGGACTAAACCCTTGGCTATGCTTATAAGGGCCACAGGGGCCAATACCTAGTAACCTCCTATGATCCTATGAACACTGAATGTAATAAAACTCTCTTCTAGCAAATACATAAATAAATGCTTGTAGAAGCAACTCTGTATCTGGTCCTGATGTCTCCAAGGAGACAATCTGTTAAACAGCAATAAAACAGAATATTTATTTCTTTTAATGGCTTTCAATGACTAGAAGATAATGTTTTCCAAAAGCATTCAAGTGTTTTCTCATTTTCTGAGAGCAATACAAATAAGACAAAACCAGACAGCACTTAGAAGAAGCACAGGTTGTACCATGCGTCTTAGCATGGATAACATTTCCTTTAGGTTAACTCAAGTCTCTGAGTGTGGCTCTCAGTTTGGGACAATTTTTCCTATTAGGACGGTGAAATTTCAATCTGTGAAGATGTAACTAGTTTTGTGTGTTAATATTAAGTTAATAGTTTTTGGGGTATATTGGGGTTGTATTTGTTTTTTTGTCTGAGGGCTTTCAATAAAACAAAAAGTTTTGTAAGATGTGAAATTGGCTCAAATGGATATGACAAAAACAACTGTATTACAGGTCAACCTGCCAAAACATTAGTGTGTGCATGTAACAAACACACAAGCTGGAACTAGATACTTAACAAAAAAGCTGTTATAGATAAAAGGTGGGAATAATAACGTTTTTACATTATGACCCTTTCTATACTATCTTTAAATGTTAAAGGTCTCAAAGATAATTACAAAAAAGAAAGAGTAGTAAACTATATTAAAAAATATAGAGTGCAAATAAGTATGCTAGATGAGACAAATCTGGAAAGAACTGAATATGTGAATTTGCTAAAGAAAGGTTTGCAGGATAGTTATTCAGCAGAATATCTGGGACAGAGGAAAAGAAGAGTATTTATATTAATTGCAAGAGAAGCTTTGATGGTGATAGAAGAGGGGAAAAATAACATAGATCTGTAGTACTAAGGGGCTAGTGGCAAGGGAGGGCTGTACACTGGCATGTATCTACAGTCTACCTAAAACTGCTATAATTTAGCTTAAGAAAATTCTGTGAGAAATAATCAGTTTTCAGCAGGGTATGTTACTTATAGGCGGGGACTGGAATTTGATTGTGGCAGAGAAGATGCGTCTGGGAGGCCCAGAAGGGAAATATAACAATGGAGGATATATTTTTGAACAAATTTATGAAAATATTTGGCATGGAATATGTGAAGTCAGTATTAGGAGCTTGGAGATAATTTACATATCATTCCCAAGATACAAAAACTGGGCTAGGCTAGACATAACTTACATTTCACAGGAGCATGTGCATTTGTTTGAAAGTTTTGATATACATCCAATAACTATATCAGATCACGCACCAATAATAACTATATTAAAAACTCAGGGTAATGAAATAAAAATGAGACACTGGTGCTTTCCCACCTACCTGTTAAAAAGAGAGGAATTTAAGGAATAGGTAGTGAAAATTACTCAGGAGTTTTAGAGAAGACAGAAATTTCTTCTGAAAATACAGCTAGAGAGTGGGATAAAATTAAAGTGGAATTTAAAAATAGGGTAGAAATAAAAGAAAGAGAGATATGGTTAAGAAGCAACAAGAATTATTTAGGGGACTGAGAAATGTTAAAGTATTGCTGAACCTTGGGAATCTCACAGAACAAGAGTAGCCATTGCAGAATGCTAAGCATAAAATACAGGATTACCTCAATGCTGTTAAGCAACTGTTTTTTGACAATAATGCCAGAGCACAAAAACTTTTAGTGCAATGACTCGGGCAACAGAAAGTAGAAAGGGTTGTAGCAAAGCTTAGGGAGCCTATAGCCAGAAAGACAACAGCAGATCCTGTAGAGGTATGAAAGTCTGTATAAAGCAGAGAAATATGGAGATCAAGAAAAGGTACAAATGGAAATGTCTATGGAAGCATTAAATATGCCATAACTGATCCTCATCTGCATCTAATAGTTAGGATAGGAGGAGATGAAATAAAAATGGTGATGTATAACCAATCAACTGGAAAGCCCCCTGGAACAGATGGTATTCCTATGGATGTTTAGAAGCTAGGAGGGAAAAAACTGATACAGATCTGGAAGGTTTTGCTTTACAGTATTTTAACAGGAGCAGAAGCACCAACTTCCTGAATGAAAGTGGTGCTAGGTGTAATACCTAAAGAGAGTAAAGACCCATCAGATCCAGCTAAAGGCCCATTTCAATCCTAAACCATGACTATAAAGTGTTTATGTCTAAAATTGCTAAATGAATGGCAAAGGTGGTGCCAAAATTGATAAACATGGATCAATGCAGTTTTCTGGAGGAGAGGCAAACATCTGACAACATTAAGAGAACACCGATGATCCAGAGGGAAAAATGAATGTAAGAAAATACCACTATTGTTGGTGGGTGTTCATGCAGAGAAAGCATTTGATAGAGTAAGCTGGGAGTTTATGAGCAGGGTAATATAAACATTTGCATTCCCTGATAAAATTATAAAGTTGATGAGGAGATATATGAGGGAATGGAGGTGAAAATTAAAGTGAGTGGGTTCCTCTCTGATAATTTCTGTTTGAGCAGAGGAACTAGGCAGGAGCATCCTCTTTCCACTTTGTTATTTGCACTATATTTAGAACCCCTGGCAAAGAAAATAAGAGACTCAGACATTCAAGGACATAATATGTATGGTAGCTAAGAAAAGCTGTCTGTATTTGCCGATGATATTATTTTATACCTGATAAAACAGAAAAGGACATTTTAGTGTTGTGTAACATTTTGAGGCAGGAAAACAAAAAATAACGAAACATGCAAACTTAAAAGACCGCCTTATTACCACTGGAATAGTGGAATAATGAATTCTCTCAGCAACTAAGCACTTTCACCAATGCACCAAATAAATATACATTTAAATTTTCCATTGACCAATCATTGTTACACTATTAAAACTTCCCAATTTCCAATTACATACATAATTCATGAATGACATCATTGCACCCTCCCTGAAATATTTAAATAAGCACACATCCACATCTCTATACATGTAAAACAAATTACCTTAAAATTGTTACACCATATTTAATAAATACTTAACATTGTTATTGCACAATCTCTAAATATATTCTGCTTTTTGTTTAATGATAGGCATAATAGATATATTGTCATTAAGACCTGGGGATGTTGTGGCATTTAGTCTTACCTGCCAACTATATTCCTTTTCTTCCACCCTCAATCTATCATTTCCACCTCTATCACTAAGACTAATTTTATCTATAACAAAAAAGATGAATTTCTGAAAATTCTGACAACTTTTACTACGAGAATAAAGGGCATTATGTTCATCCTTTTTCTTTATTGCTCTAATGTGTTCCGATATTCTGTCCTTTAATCTATGGACAGTTTTGCCCGAGTAGAAGCCTGAACATACTGTACATGTTGCGATATAAACCACCATTGATGCATTATAACAGCATCTACCTGGGCAAGCTATCATCCTCTCATAGCCTTGGACAGAAACATAAGGCCCATCATTAATAAATTTGCAGTTCCTGCACATCCTACATTTATACATTAATGATCTTTGTTTTTGTTTCTTTGGTCTTTCTAAAATGCTTTTTATATTTCCCCCAACTAAAAAACACATTAGGGAACACACCTAGCTTATTTTTATTTTCCTCAGAGACACACAAAAGCCACATTCTATTTATTGTCTCAATAATGTCAGGCACTTGATTATTATATCTCAAAATAAGTGCCTCATTTTCTGGCTTCTGTTTTTGTCCCTGTCCTTTAAATTCATGGCCCCACAGAATAGGTGGAAACCTTGTATTTCTATTACTTAATACCTCATTACATAGTCTCAATAACAATTTCAGAGGGTATCCCCTCTCAAGGAACATCCCTATTAATTTATACATTTCATCTTGATATAAATCATTGTCACTCACCAAATGAGACAATCTAACCATCTGGCCTTTTACTACACTTTTTCTCTGATAAAAAGGGTGACAACTCTCAAAATGTAAAAGAGAGTTATTATATGTCTCCTTTCTGTATATATTGCTCTGTAAGCCCACCTCTATTTTTCTAATTTTTCTATCTAAAAAATTCACCATGTTAGCATGCCAATGACTCATAAATCTAAAAAAGGGGGTCGCGTGATTCAAGTATTCAACAACAAATGTATAAGCATCACTTTCACTTCCTTTCCAGAGGATAAGAACATCATCCAAAAATCTGTTGTATAATTCAATTTTATCCTTAAATGCAGACTGAAAAATGAATAAATCTTCCCAATAATATAATACCAAGTTGGCAAATCCTGGAGCACATCTGGCTCCCAAGGCAACTCCAGACTTCTGATGGAACAGTTCATCTTCAAATAAAATAAAATAATTCTTCAGTACAATTTCCATCGGATCTACCAAAACATTGATTTTTGTCATGTCTAACTTCCTACTTTTGTATAAACTTTCCCTAAAATACGCCAATCCCTCAACATGTGGGATAGTAGTATATAAATTTTCTACATCAATGGTTAGGAATGAAAAATCTTCATCCATGTTCATATTTTTTAGCCACTCTAAACAATGCCATGAGTCTCTAATAATATGTGCTATATCACTTTTAAGTTGTGCATTTTTCGTTATTTTTTGTTTTCCTGTTATTAGTGAGTGCCCTTATTGGATGGTATTTGTTTGGTGGAACATTTTGAGGCAGTTTCAGATCTTTTCAGTATACAAAATTAATGAGGCTAAAACAAAGGCAATAGCTGTAAATTATATAGCAGAAGAAAATCAGGTATACACTATCAAAGTACGTTCCAGGAAAAACAGTAAAATGCAGATTAAACAAGGAACGTTCCACCACGGTAAGATAAATGTAAGACTTTAATGGATAAAATCAACTCACACCCTCAGAACCAGGACAAGGGCTTTCGGCAATATGCCTTCTTCAGATCCAGGCAACAAACTGTACAGGTATTATACTATAGGAAGTTTTCCATTTAACTAAAAAACAAAACAATGCCACTGAAAATAAAAGGTATCAGTCCATGTCTTTGCTGCAGTCCTGTCATTAAACAAACCTCTTGTCGCTTTCCTCAAGTAACTGCTAGTAGCACGTATGGGATTATGCAGGCTTGCATTTGCTTACAAACAATAAAAACAGCCAAATTAAATCAACACTTTATACTCCTGCAGCTTCTGTCATACACCACACTACAAATTTTCACTCATTTTTCTAGACTTCTTTATAAAGACGATCTGAAACATGGTAAATACTAGACATCTTTGAATATATAACTAAAAGTACTGCACAACAACACTTTCTTCTAGTATAGTTTGTAGAGCTCTGTGGTGGCTTACTAAAGCTTTTTTTTATATTTTTAATACTCAATCTCCTGACCTTTTATGGACAACAGGAAGGGATTTTGGTGTGTTTTCTGTGACTTGGAAACACAAACCCAGTATCCCTGCTTCATTTCCTGAGGAACTAGTGACACACTGAGTGACAGCTGAATTTGCCTATCGGTTGTCAGAAGGAAAGCATAAGTAACATCTCTGTATGTGTAGACATACTTTTCCAGTATGTAGAAGCTTGCAGTGGATTATTACGCTTTTTTATACTTTTAATGTCCACTTGTCTGTCCTTTTAAGGACACTGGAAAGGCATTTTGTTTTATTTTCTGTGATGTGAGAACACACAGTCTCTCTGCCTCATTTCTTGGGGCACTAGTAATAGTCATCCAGACTCTGCTACACTTTGCTGTGAAGGAAAGGTTAGTTTGCTTTTATTTTTTGTATTACTGTATTGCCTTTCTATATTTTGAATACTGTAGTTTGTTTTCTTTACCTTGTGTTTTGCTTGCATTCTGTTTTAACAGCATATTAAAACTTCAAAAGAGACCACAGCTCTCTCTGTTCTGAGTCAGGCAGAATTTTTTCCCGCCATCCCACCCATTTAAGCTGTCTTGTTAAATACCACTGTCTTTCTAGTTGCCCGCCTCTTATGTTAATCTGACCATATATCTCATTTCTCTCTACTTTCACTGGCTTATTTGAGTAATCACAAAATCATCATTTTTGAAATCCCACCCCTTCAATTATTTAAATTTATTGGCCATCCTACAGTATTTCATAGTACCAAAATACAAAAGTGACCACCCCTTTCAATCCATCTTGCTGTTTTAAAAATAGTAACTCTCCACTAAACCTTAACTTTTTAAACAGGTAAAACTCAAGTTACCTACTTTCACATCTAACTTCTCTAGTGCACACTGCAGAGTGCATTCTTTTCAATCTTACCTTTAAGCATCCCTGTGACTAGCACTTTCTCTAATACCTGATGGAAAGCACTAGGAAGCCTTAAACTCATACAAACACTGAACTCTCCTTGTTAACAAGGAGAAATTAATAGTAGGCACTAAACAGCCTATAATTGCAAAGTACCTTGCTAAGGAAACAGCTCCTATACTTTACAAAGAAAAGAAAAAAAAAGCCCCAAACCAGGCATGTCCAAGGGTCAGATTCCGGTGATTTCTCCTGTCCACCTGGTGAATCTGGGCATACTGGGGCAATGCAGCAATTGCCTCATGTACACAGACAACCCTCTCCTCCTACCACCCAACACTACAACCTGTGAGAGATGCACTTACATAACCAAAATGGAAGCAAAGCTCTCTCCACCCAAGATTGTGCTAAACAGTCAAGAGGAGAAGGTTAACACCCACACTACACCTCAAGCAACACATAGCCCTTCTAAACCCACACCACCAACACCCACATATAGCAACACTAAATCCACATATGCAGAGGCCCTTAACTGTAACCTGCCCAAGCAACAAAGACCTCTGAAGCTGAAACGCAAACAAACACCAATCACAACCAATGTGTCACATAGTTCACAACACCAGTGTGCCACCCAGCAACAGCCCCTAAGGCAAGACAATGTACCTAACACTTTAGTCATAGGTGACTCTATAGTCCGGCACACTGATGTCCCTCTCACCAGGTTGAATAAGGAGAAAATTACAGTCAGCTGCCTGTCGGGTGCCAGGATCCGCCACATAACGCATGCACTCAAGTCACTCCACAACAAGTACAAATATGACTCTGTCATTGTCCATGTTGGAGTGAATGACTTGAGACGCACCTCCCTGGACTACATGAAAAGAGACATGGAAGAGCTCTAGGATCATGTGGCCCAGGCAGGTATGACCCTAGCCCTGAGTAGCATCCTGCCTTCGCCCAGAATGATACCACAATATAAGGATAAAATGATTGACTTCAACAATTGGCTAAGCTTATGGTGTCATTCAAAGGGGATCCAGTATCTGTCTGCCTGGGATGACATGATTGACAGACCACGATGCTTTGCCAGAGATGGTCTGCACCTGTCGCCTCTGGGATTCAGGTTACTGGCTAAGGCTCTTGCAACCCCTATACTGCCTTTTTTAGGCAAACTTCAAAGGACAAAACCACCACCGTAACAGGTACAAGCATGCAAAATCTGAAGGTAATGCTACTCAATGCTAGAAGTCTAAACCTCAAAATGCACTCTCTCGAGGCACTCCTAAAAATGGAGAACATCGATATCTGTGCAGTAACTGAGACCTGGTTCAAGGCTCCAGAGAGCACCCCTGCAATACCAGGCTACAACTCTTACCACACTTTTCGGCCACCAAACCAGGACCAAAACACTAAAGGTGGAGGAGTGTCAATATTCACCAAGGATATTCACACCACCAGGCTAGTTGGCCAACACAATGTGTCTGAAATTCTCCAAGTGCAACTAACACTAGGTAAGACTGCAATCCAAATTGTAGCTTGCTACAGATCCCCACCATACCCCAAGATTCTCACTACACCTTTCTAAACATACTGGAAAATATTAAGATAGAACCAAACACCCTAATACTGGGTGATTTTAACTACCCTGCCATTAACTGGGAAAACTACTCATGTCCCAACACCTTTGCTAGCGGTTCTTGGAATTCATAAATTCCAACGCCCTGGATCAACTAATCCATAGTCCCACCAGGGGCTCCAATATCCTAGACCTGGTCATTACCAACATGGGAAATCAATGCTCCATACCTATGGTCACCCCCTCGTTAGTCAGGTCTGACCATAAGCTAATCACCCTTAACATCCACATCCCACCCCACCCCAGTAAAGAAACCACCATAAAAAACTTCTCCAAAGCCAACTTCATTCTACTCAAGTCAGAAGTGACAAACTTCATGACACCCATGCAAATGGGAACTGAAAGTTCAACTGCTGAATCCTACACTAAGGCTCTGTACGAGCACATCCACTCATGCATGAATCGTGCCATCCCAAATAGAACCAAAATGCTCTCATCCAAAAAAAGGAAGCCAATCTGGTGGTCCCCTGCCATAAACAAACATTACAACAAAAGGAAGAAACTTTTGCAGAAAAGAGGAAAATCCCAGGATGCAAAAAACTCCCTTACTAGCCTCAGTAAGAAACTGAGATGCCTCATAAAATCCTCCAAAGCTAGTTACGAAAATAAAATTGCCAAAGATTCCAAAGACACCCACAAAGCATTCTATAACTATGTCAATAATCTAAATGGCAATGCTCAGATCTGCTCTGAGCTAAAACAGAATGGCATTAAATATACTGATCCGAAGGATATTGCCAATATCCTGGCAGATCGATTCAGTGCCAACTTCACCACCCTTTCACCCCCTAAATGGCCCATCTCAATACCAGAAGATTGCCAATTTCCAGTAATAACGGCCACACAGGTACAAAACGCACTATCTAAAGCCAAGAATACAGCATCCATGGGACCAGATGACATCCCGGGCTGTGTACTACATGAACTACAATATGAACTGGCACCTCACCTAAGTGTCATGTTTAATCATAGCCTCACCTCAGGTTTCATGCCCACTGAGTGGCGCAGAGCTACAGTTATCCCAATCCACAAGGGGGGATCCACCTTGGATCCCGGAAACTACCGTCCCATCAGTCTGACAAGCCTTATCTGCAAGGCCATTGAGCGTATTATTATGGAACTTATAAACAAAGACATTGGCAACCTTCAAACACTGGACCCCACCCAGTTTGGGTTTGTGAAGGGCCGATCTTGTCTCCTGAACCTGATTGACTTCTTTGAATCAGTCTCCAGAGCCATGGACAAGGGTAAGGTGGTCCACACAGCCTATCTAGACCTTGCCAAGGCCTTTGACACCATCCCCCACTCTGGAATCATAGATAAACCTACTAAGTTGGGCATTAATCCCTATGTCACCCAATGGGTTGCTAATTGGCTTACTGATAGAACCCACACTGTAAAAGTAGCCGACTCCAAATCCAGCTCCAGACAAGTGACAAGTGGAGTACCTCAGGGTTCAGTCCTGGGGCCGCTCTTGTTTGGCATCTACTTCTCTGAAGTACAGGTCAACACTAAGGGACTCTGGCTAACAAAGTTTGCAGATGACTGCAAACTGGGAGCCATTATTGAATCCCCAAATGATGTGGATACTCTACAAAAGGGCCATACAGAAACAGATGCTTGGTGCTGGAGCCATGGGCTCAAGCTCAATGCCAAGAAATGTATTGTTATCCCCTTTGGGAAAAAACATGTATCCATGAATTACCATATAGGTGGCAGTACACTAAACACAGAAAGTGTGATAAGAGACTTAGGGACACAGGTGGACAGTGGTCTCACCTTCGATAACCACATCGCCACAACAGTCAGGAAATCCTTCTATGTGGCACACCTCATCACGAAGGGCTTTTCATCCAGAAAAAAGGAGGTCATTGTCCCACTGTACTCATCCCTCATTAGACCCATTATAGAATACAACGCCCCATTTGGTATGTACCTCTCAAGACATCTGCAACAACTGGAAAGGCCTCAGAAATACCTCACTAAAAGAATCACAGGCCTAAAGCAGATGCCCTACGCTGACCGCCTTAAAAAACTCCAGCTATACTCTGTCGCATATCGTCTACTCAGAGGCGATCTCTGCTTAACATACAAGGCCATGTCAAACCCAGAGGTGTTGGACATGCTACACTTAAAGAAATCCCAATCCCTCAGAGCTACACGCTCCAGGGATCTAAACCTTGTCATCACAATAAACAAAACATGCTGGAGGCAGGGGTGTAGCTAGGATTTTCAAATTTGTACTGACAGCTCTCAAACTGCTATCCCCCCTCCCCAGCCAAGCTACGGCCATTCTCGTAATTCACGGTTCGCTCTTTTAGTGTCGATGAAGAGGCATTCGCTGTAATGCCTCTTCAGTAATATAATATAAATTCACTCAAACTCGGTTCCTTGAATTGAAAATTAACCTGAAATGTCAGTTCTTTGAAAAATGCAGCATGGTAGTTGGGGTAGAGACTTTATGCTTTTGTTTTCTGTAACTAAGGTACAGGTTTTGAGCTTGAGTAAATTACTAACAACCTGCTACCAGTAACTAGGATGTTTCATTCACACACACACACCCCTACCTACCTCTTAGTGCAAGAAATATGGACAAAGCCTAAAATAAACAGGGACAGATATTAAATAATGTTCTCGTGAACTTAGAAAGTTGCTAGAATAACAGGATTTGTGCTAGTATGAATTTTTCTAAAGGACATGAAGTCTGAAGCTCAAACGTCTGTCATTATTTAGCAACTTCAGCCTTCAATGATTTTCTAGAAAATCACAAAATTTATGAGGAACAGACAAAAAATATGGGTCAAAAATCTGGACATTCTGCAAAATGTGGACAGTTGAGAGGCATGCTACCTACCACACACACACACACACACACACACACACACACACACACACACACAAAACACCTCTCAACCTCTTACAGCAACAAACTCATAAATAAAACTGAGGCAAAGGCCCAAAAATAAGGACATTTTTTTAAATATTGCTCTTATAAACTTAGAAAGATAATAGAATAGTAGTAGGTCTTGCATCAGTACGAATTTTCTGAAAGGTATGAAATCTGAAAATGAAATGTCTGCATTATTTTCTAACTTCAGTCTTTAACAATTTGCCACTAATTTGCCAGAAAACTGCAATTTTATGAAAAACGGACCAAAAATGTGATGCAAAAATATAAAATTGCCAGACAATACAGCTGGGAACCTGTCAAAGGAGGGACACCATTTTAATATGAGCACAGTTAACTTAGAGCAGCTGACAAAATTAGAGAATCTACATGCATTTCTGAAATAAAAGTAATGTATAACTCTGATCATTACAGTTATTTATAAAAGTAAAGTAAACCCTCTATGTTTTCTTCCAAAATTGCTATTTTGTGGAGGGATCATTAGGGGAAGAGCAACATTTTGAGCCAAAATCAGGGACAGTTGAGGTTTGGCTATGCCTAATTCTATAAAGCAATTTATTTGCATGTACCTCTCAACCTGTTAATGTAATAAATCTGGACAAGGCCAAATATATTGAGGGAACATATAAACAGTACTAAAAATTGCTCTTGTATAAACTGGGGCAGTTGATAGAACAGGTCTTATTTTAGCATGCATTTTTCTGAAGGTTATAAAGTCTGAAACTAGTGTGTCATTATTTAGTGACTTAATTCCTAAATCATTTGCCAGAAAACCACAAATTGAGGAACAAACCAAAAATAAGAAGCAAAAAATCTATTCATTCTTTGAAAATCTGGACAGTTGGGAGGTATAGTTCAGCTGGGGCTGTCTAAGTTTGCCGCCCTTCCACCTCACAAAACCATGGTCGAATGGAGCCTCCCCTGCAGCCATTCCAATGATCCATTACTTTGCTATTTCACTCCATTTACCATAAACACTAATGTGCATATTGATTTACTTCTATGATGATTTGAACTTCATTTGAAAGTTTTATTTTTCATTTTACAGCACAAACACTAAGACATCTGCTAAACAAACTTGGCATTAAAACTTCTCTGCCCTTGAAACTCACATTCATTGAAACAACATTAAAACCCACATTCAAAGAAAAATACATTTTACCCGTGGCAGATAAAAATTTATTCTGGGCTGCTTTTAAATCATAGGCCCCTTGCATATGAAACATACATGTGCTCTTTGATACACCTTCCTATTGCTTTGAACATTTTTCCAGTAAACAATGAAACAAAACTGCCCAATTCAGAACATTTCCATCATAAAAGTCTAGTCAAACTTTTACAGTCCACCATTATTAGTAAATAATATGCACAATCTCTGAAGTAGTAAAAAAAGTAATCTAAATAATTCCACGTTAAAAAAATCTAACTAATGAAGAGGTTGCTGCTAGCAATCACCTTTATATTTCATGACTTCACCGAAAAATAAAGTGTCTGATGCCCCTGAGGAATAAATTGCCTAAATTACATTAATAATAAGCCAGTAATATTGCAATAGGAAATGGATGGCAAACTGATAACAGGCTCATAGTTAGTGTCTTAACTTTCAGTACAGCAGCATTCACCCCTTATGGGAGTAGAACCAACAACCTTCTGCATTAAAAGCAAGTACACAACATTTTGTGCTACTAGCAATGTGTGAGCCGACTTAGCATAATCAGCACTAAACTTCTCTTCCCCTGCAGCTCTCAGCTCCTTGTAAAATCTACGCAATACTCAACTACATCTCAACTTCGCAGCACAAGAAGTCTGGAAAAAGCCAAATTTATTGGGGTGGGTCAAAAGGGCAAAAAACAGGAACACATTAAACATTGCTTGTATAATCTAGGAAAGCTGCTAGAATAAAATGCTGTGTTACCATTATACATTTTACTGCCAAGGTCACTGTGCAAAATAGTCAGAACAACATACCACTATGCCAAATCACCTGCTTTGTGAAAGAGAGGAAGACTGAAACTTAAATGGCTATCATTTAATGAATTCAGTTCTCACCATAGCTGTCAACCTCTTAGCACAAAACACCTGGACAAACCCAGTAATGAGGGAATACAGCCCTCAAACATATTCACTGAATTCAGTTCCTGCCATAGCTGTCAACCTTAGCACAAAAAACCTGGACAAAGCCAATAACAGGGTATTACAGTCCCAAAAATAAGGACAATTTTCAAATAGTCATAAACTTAAAAAATTGCTATAAAAAGGTTGTGTTAGTATATATTTATTGCTAGAATAAAAAGTTGTTTTACTGTGTCACAAACACAGGGATAAGATGCAGACTCCACACAGAAGGCACCCCAGCCAAGAATCAAACCAGAAAACCTATAGCTGTGAGGCAACAATACTGCCACTGCACCATCAAATATGTAAGGAAGTAAACATTCAGAAACCTGAAGTCTGAACTTTAAATGCCTGTCAATTTGTTAATCAGAACAGTCTGACTTGGAACAAAAAAAAAAAACAATTCTCAGCAGAGGCCCAGGAAAAAATAATGCAGACATGTCTTTGTAACATGGGAGGACACAAAAGCAAACCCACACAAACACAGGGAGAAGATACAGACCCCCCCCACAAAGAAGGCACTCCAGCCAAGAACCAAACCCAAGAACCTACAGCTGTGAGACATCAATGCTACGTTGCTACCACTGCACCATCAAATTTCAAGCATTGCAATATTTAAAAACCACAGATACGATACAGATATTGATCAGATCAAATATGAGGCAAAAATCTGCAATTTTTTTACAAATGGTGGTGGGTAGGGAATTCAGGTCTTTAACGCCTGCATACAAGGTACAGGGTTCAAGCCTGAGGTATTCCCTACACACAACACCTCTCAACCTCTTACAGCAACAAACTCATAAATAAAACTGAGGCAAAGGCCCAAAAATAAGGACATTTTTTTTTAAATATTGCTCTTATAAACTTAGAAAGATAATAGAATAGTAGTAGGTCTTGCATCAGTATGAATTTTCTGAAAGGTATGAAATCTGGAAATGAAATGTCTGCATTATTTTCTAACTTCAGTCTTTAACAATTTGCCACTAATTTGCCAGAAAACTGCAATTTTATGAAAAACGGACCAAAAATGTGATGCAAAAATATAAAATTGCCAGACAATACAGCTGGGAACCTGTCAAAGGAGAGACACCATTTTAATATGAGCACAGTTAACTTAGAGCAGCTGACAAAATTAGAGAATCTACATGCATTTCTGAAATAAAAGTAATGTATAACTCTGATCATTACAGTTATTTATAAAAGTAAAGTAAACCCTCTATGTTTTCTTCCAAAATTGCTATTTTGTGGAGGGATCATTAGGGAAAGAGCAACATTTTGAGCCAAAATCAGGGACAGTTGAGGTTTGGCTATGCCTAATTCTATAAAGCAATTTATTTGCATGTACCTCTCAACCTGTTAATGTAATAAATCTGGACAAGGCCAAATATATTGAGGGAACATATAAACAGTACTAAAAATTGCTCTTGTATAAACTGGGACAGTTGATAGAACAGGTCTTATTTTAGCATGCATTTTTCTGAAGGTTATAAAGTCTGAAACTAGTGTGTCATTATTTAGTGACTTAATTCCTAAATAATTTGCCAGAAAACCACAAATTGAGGAACAAACCAAAAATAAGAAGCAAAAATCTATTCATTCTTTGAAACTCTGGACAGTTGGGAGGTATAGTTCAGCTGGGGCTGTCTAAGTTTGCCGACCTTCCCCCCTCACAAAACCATGGTCGAATGGAGCCTCCCCCTGCAGCCATTCCAATGATCCATTACTTTGCTATTTCACTCCATTTACCATAAACACTAATGTGCATACTGATTTACTTCTATGATGATTTGAACTTCATTTGAAAGTTTTATTTTGCATTTTACAGCACAAACACTAAGACATCTGCTAAACAAACTTGGCATTAAAAATGCTCTGCCCTTGAAACTCACATTCATTGAAACAACATTAAAACCCACATTCAAAGAAAAATACATTTTACCCATGGCAGATAAAAATTAATTCTGGGCTGCTTTTAAATCATAGGCCCCTTGCATATGAAACATACATGTGCTCTTTGATACACCTTCCTATTGCTTTGAACATTTTTCCAGTAAACAATGAAACAAAACTGCCCAATTCAGAACATTTCCATCATAAAAGTCTAGTCAAACTTTTACAGTCCACCATTATCAGTAAATAATATGCACACTCTCTGAAGTAGTAAAAAAAGTAATCTAAATAATTCCACGTTAAATAAATCTAACTAATGAAGAGGTCGCTGCTAGCAATCACCTTTATATTTCATGACTTCACCGAAAAATAAAGTGTCTGATGCCCCTGAGGAATAAATTGCCTAAATTACATTAATAATAAGCTAGTGATATTGCAATAGGAAATGGATGGCAAACTGATAACAGGCTCATAGTTAGTGTCTTAACTTTCAGTACAGCAGCATTCACCCCTTATGGGAGTAGAACCAACAACCTTCTGCATTAAAAGCAAGTACACAACATTTTGTGCTACTAGCAATGTGTGAGCCGACTTAGCATAATCAGCACTAAACTTCTCTTTCCCTGCAGCTCTCAGCTCCTTGTAAAATCTACGCAATACTCAACTACATCTCAACTTCGCAGCACAAGAAGTCTGGAAAAAGCCAAATTTATTGGGGTGGGTCAAAGGGCAAAAACAGGAACACATTAAACATTGCTTGTATAATCTTGAAAGCTGCTAGAATAAAATGCTGTGTTACCATCATACATTTTACTGCCAAGGTCACTGTGCAAAATAGTCAGAACAACATACCACTATGCCAAATCACCTGCTTTGTGAAAGAGAGGAAGACTGAAACTTAAATGGCTATCATTTAATGAATTCAGTTCTCACCATAGCTGTCAACCTCTTAGCACAAAACACCTGGACAAACCCAGTAATGAGGGAATACAGCCCTCAAACATATTCACTGAATTCAGTTCTTGCCATAGCTGTCAACCTTAGCACAAAAAACCTGGACAAAGCCAATAACAGGGTATTACAGTCCCAATAATAAGGACAAATTTCAAATAGTCATAAACTTAAAAAAAATTGCTATAAAAAGGTTGTGTTAGTATATATTTATTGCTAGAATAAAAAGTTGTTTTACTATGTCACAAACACAGGGATAAGATGCAGACTCCACACAGAAGGCACCCCAGCCAAGAATCAAACCAGAAAACCTATAGCTGTGAGGCAACAATACTGCCACTGCACCATCAGATATGTAAGGAAGTAAACATTCAGAAACCTGAAGTCTGAGATTTAAATGCCTGTCAATTTGTTAATCAGGACAGTCTGACTTGGAACAAAAAAAAAACAATTCTCAGCAGAGGCCCAGGAAAAAATAATGCAGACATGTCTTTGTAACATGGGAGGACACAAAAGCAAACCCACACAAACACAGGGAGAAGATACAGACCCCCCCACAAAGAAGGCACCCCAGCCAAGAACCAAACCCAAGAACCTACAGCTGTGAGACATCAATGCTACGTTGCTACCACTGCACCATCAAATTTCAAGCATTGCAATATTTAAAAAACACAGATACGATACAGATATTGATCAGATCAAATATGAGGCAAAAATCTGCAATTTGTTTACAAATGATGGTGGGTAGGGAATTCAGGTCTTTAACACCTGCCTACAAGGTACAGGGTTCAAGCCTGAGGTATTCCCTACCACACCACCATGAGTAATGGGGCATTTACACACACACACACACCCACACCCTCTCTCTCAAATATCACTAATTCACTTAAAAGTATATCAGAAGAAATGTCATGAGATTTTGAATCATCATGTATTTTGAATTTCCAATCGATGGCATTACTGTCTGTAATCCTCAGTGTTTTTAATGCAACATCAGGGACAGTTGAGAGGTATGCTTTGATCTTTTATTTTGTCTCTGTTATTTTGTGGTGAGAGGAAGTTATTCACCCATTAATTATCTAAAACATTCATTCATTTCATGCATGATTGCAGAAAAAAAAACAGATTTGAACTTCAGGAATTTCCTTCCTCAGGCTTTGTGCTGATATTTTGTGGCAGTAGTGAACTACTGAGGAAGTTACTAGAAGTCTGGGCTGAGGATTTATCCATTTACCTTCTACAAACCCAGTCAGTTCTTGATCTAGTAGGACACTGTATGGCAGAATGCATTTATACTGTAGCAGTGTTTCATTTTCTTTCTACAAGTAGAAAACAAGCATCTCTGTGGCAAGTATATGTTTATTTCGAATTATGCCTTCGCTGAAGGTTGGGCGTCGGGCTGGCAACGCAGCACCCTAAAAATCTACTGCCAATCATTAGCGGACCGGAGTTCCGCTGTGACAACCCCTAACCGGGAAAAGCCGAAAAAAGACAAACAACAACAACATAACAGAAAGCTGTGTTTTATGGCTGCTCAAACACAAGAAGAGCTGGAAACACTCCAGAGAATTACAACTTAGGAAAGCACAGATCATCTACAGGTGAACTACTTTTGATCAGGAAAATGTCCAGTCACACACACACACACACACACACACACACACACACACACACACACACACACACACACACTCTTCATATTACTCACCACACACACACTCTTCATATTACTCACCAACCCTCTCGGTTGCAAGACCCTTCTAAATAAAGTCCATAATGCCCGCTCGTGTACATCCAACATCCTCCCGCTTGAAAACGCATTTGAAACGGCCGGAAATACATGCGCGGTGAGCTCCATAGCTCCATTCCGACTGGCTGCCCTGATGAGCTGACGTCATCGTGCAGTAAAGCGCGAAAAAAAAAATTTAAAAAGCTACCCCCCTTCTAAATAAGTTGTACTGAAATCAGTACAGTGCGTATGCCTCCCGACGTCCCTGGCTGGAGGGATAGGTTCCTGACCCAGAGACTCCCCAGACTCTGGAATAGATTGCCCATACATGTCAAGCAGAGTGCCTCTTTGGACCTCTTCAAGAGGAACCTTGACGATTGGATGGGAGAAAGGAAATTCACCCCAGGCATCACGTCAGTCGCCCTGCTAGACAGGGGTCCAGAAAAGTAAATAATGTGGGAAGAAATAGCCAGGGAATTGTTATGGCTAGGCTTGTATAGGCCCTAGGGCTGATAGCCTAGTACCAACCTATGAACCTATGAACTATGCCCATCAGCTGCCAGCAGGAAGCATAATTAACATCCCTGGATGAGTAGACAGGCTTTTATAGCATGTGGTGGCTTACTAAAGCTTCTTTATATTTTTAAACCCAACTTCCTGACCTTTTATCGACAAAGGGAAGGAATTTTGTTTTATTTAATTTTCTGTGACATGGAAGCACAAATAGCATATCTACCTCATTTCCTGGGTAACCAGTGGCACACTTTGATTGGCAGCTGAATCTGCCTATCAGCTACCAGCAGGGGGCATAAGTACTGTCCTTGGATAAGCGGATGTATCACCTCTCACTTTGATGTGGAGATGCAAAGATGTGCTTTTCATATCTTTGTATGACAACATGATACTGGGAGACCACTAGAATATTTAGGCAGGAAATTAAGCATCACCATCTTTACCTTTCTTCACTCACAGCTCAGTCACCTTAGTTCAGCTTGCTTCAAGTTTATTTACATAAGATGAGTTACCACATTTCATTTTTATTTTGTTCATGAACTAATCTAGTAAATTAACTACTGCAGTGGTATTTTATCCCAGTAATTGCCACTCAAATTTACAATATTAGACTTAAAACCTTCTTGTGTATTTAGTTCTGTGAATGTATTATAGGCCTGTGGTTCATGTTCATTTCTGAATTTAGCCCTTGGCTATAATTATTGCAGTTTCTTTATTATAACTCTGCAAATCTCAGTGAATTAATTTCAGGCACATTTTTAGTTCGCACACAGTTAGGACAATGCATTTACTCTGTTGTGACCAGACGCTAAATTAACAAGTCATGTAGCTGTATCATACTCCTTTAACAGTAATCAATCTTTATTTTCAAATCAGTGATCTTAAATTACACACACAGACTGTGTTATTAGCCCTCACTGATACTGCTCTGCACTTAAATACTTGACCACACTCTGAGTTTCATCAGTTTCTTACTTTATAGCAAAATTTCAGGGAGTAACAGTACTGTCCCATATAATAAAAAAATACTTTTTTTATAAAACATTGTGAGGAAACCATGAGGTCAGTACTACTAATATTAGTATATTTGCATTATTTCAAATTATTAAATAAATTTTGTTAGGCAATAGTGAAAAATACTCCATTTACAGTTAAAATTTGCAAAAAAATGTGTCTGCTTGCTAATCTGTGCTTAAAGACTGATCTCACACTTTTTTTCTCTTCCCAAGCTACAGTTACTGTTATTCTAAGTCTGAGCTTTTAAGTACCTTAAGAATATTTTGACAGCAGTGTATACATT
The DNA here is from genome assembly GCF_019279795.1 of Protopterus annectens. Lineage (NCBI taxonomy): Eukaryota > Metazoa > Chordata > Ceratodontiformes > Protopteridae > Protopterus > Protopterus annectens. The sequence continues at coordinate 1,041,816,848 of NC_056739.1, read as the reverse complement.
GTTTCTGGTTAGGTATTACATTTGCAAAGTAACAGTGTACTAACAGTTCATTTACAGTAACAGTACTGCCTAAGATATTTGCTTGACTTCTTTAACACCTTTATTAAACTATCTCTTAAAAGACAGGCACACATACATTAACAGAAAATAAAACAAACCATATTGACATTTTTTTTCATTTACACACAGAGTACATTACATATTTTCTTCCTTTATGACAGCTATTTGTTCATTCCAACATTACATAAATCGCTCCATTCCTGCCTTCCCTTAAACTCCTGAACAATATTCTGCATGTATTATTCCTCACAAATTACATGTAAATTTGTTCCTTACATTTTCTAAAGACCCATCTTTCCATTATTTTATCTCTTTTACAATACTCAGTACTTCAAATACAGCTGGTTTAGATTTTGATTTCCGTTTTATATTCATTGCTTTTTTGGAAACCAACAGAATTAAACTTAATAAGGCCTTACTATGTGTATGCAATTCAGAAACTGTGTCCTAGCTAAAAAGAATCATTTCCTTAGTTACAGTCATTTACTTAATATTTCTGACAGAATACACTGTATGGGGATTTTTAAAATCTGCCAACTCATTACACTCCCAAAAAAAATGTCCCCATTTATATCTTTCTTCCTCATCACACCGCCAATATTTGCCATCCATCTCAGGAAAAATTCTTAGAAGCCTGCATGGGGTATAAAAATATCTATGCAAACAATTCCAAGCAAAAGTCCTATACCTGCTTGACTTTCTTGCATACTTGGCAGCTGTACTGCTTGCTTGCATTCTCGATGATATAAGGCTGATTCCTCAACTGATTTTGGTCTTGAGAATCACTTTATGTCTCCCCAGATTACATTTTACTAATTTAAGAAATTCACCCTGTAGTTTCCTTTTCGTGACTGCTGTGCTTTCTTCAATAGTTAAAGCTCCCTATCTCTGTATATATATATATATATATATATATATATATAGAGAGAGAGAGAGAGAGAGACTTGCTAAATTCTTATATATTGGAACATTTATTAAAAATAACTATTTAGCAGAATGTACAATATATGGAGATTTTATAATGAATTCCTATCTCACTTCAATGAACTCTTGCTCTTATTGTTCCATGATTCAGTAACTTATTTCTGTACTTAATATGAAAAAAATGATTAATTGTTCATGCAGCAAGGAAATAAGTATTAGGACAGTATATGAATTTCTGTATAATTGGAATGAAGAAAATATACAAAATGTTGCCAATAAAGAATGCAGTTTTCAATCTGAGTATGCATACATTACTGTTAAGTATACAAATGCTTATACAACTTATAATAGGGGAACAAGAAATAATCTGTCCATAGTAATACACATATTTCTACAGTCTGTATTGGGGAAGAGGATAATAATTAAAATTTTCTCACCCCTAGTGAAACTAATAGTGGTTCAGAAGGTTCTTCCATAACTAAATCTAAAACAGAATAACTATAACGCTAGAATAAGAGGCACTGTAAAAAAGAGAAAAAAGAAGAGGATCACTAAAAAAAAATAAATAAATAAAAATTTGATCATAAAAATACCTCTGGAAATATCTTTGATGAAACTGACACTAACTCTTGATTTGATAAATCTGAAAGTATACTACTAGATAATGTTAGTATATGGAGGGAACATGTTAAAAAACATCACCTAATGAGCAAGTTTACCATGACAAGGAGGGACTAGTTTTGGGCAACTAAGAATAAGGTATTGTGCCTAACAAGCACTTTAAGCCACTTGTATTTAAGAACTCCATATTTAACCAAAGGAATACGGATCCTGAGTTCCCATGTTGGTATACCAGGAAATAATTGTTAAGTGTCCCAGTACAAAGAAAAGGATTAGAAATACAAGTGATAATATGACTTTGGGTACAGAAAAGGTAAATAATAACAAAAGAAAGACACAGGAACTACCACCATAGGTTCATAGGTAGGTACTAGGCTATCGGCCCAAGGGCCTATACAAGCCTAGCCAACAAGGTTCCCTGGCTTACGCCACCCAAGAAAGTTATTTTCCTGTGCCACTGATGAGCAGAGACACAGAAGTGATCCCCGGGGTGTATTTCCTATTTCCCATCCACTCATCAAGATTTTTCTTGAAGAGTGCTAATGAAGAACTTTGCTTGACATAGATGGGTAGCCTGTTCCAGAGTATGCTAAAAACATAAACTTGCATTCCACTATAAACTTATGAGAAAATGATAACAATGACCAAGTTGTGGAACATGACAATAAATTAGGATGTTGAGAGTTTATTTCTAGGAAACTCTATCCTATAGCCAACAGTGGGTTATTTAAGTGGATTAAATAAGAATAAGGTTACTGTTAGTGCTTTACCTAGTCTGAAGCTGACTGATGTACAAAATATGTTTCTTTGACTACTTAGAGTAAATTCTATATACAGCAAAATTCTTATCCATGCTAGCGCAAAAGATTTCTATATTACACCACTTAAATCATATGAAGCTGCAGCATTATCACTGACTAAGTTATCAGAAAAGGCTTATTCAGAATTGATTTTAAATGAAATTATCCCCTCTTCATCATGGAACTATATATAAACCAAAGCACACATATATAATACACGGAGAAGACAAATTTGCCTTATTTACAATTTATAATATCAAGTGTTCTGCCTACTGGGATGAGTGTTTGTATGACAATCTCTTGTTTGTAACATACAAATTACATCTCTGTGATTAAGGGGCTAGTTCTGTCTCAGGTAAAGTGACTAAAGTTCATCAACATTTTTTAGGGTCCACAGACCACAAAAACATCTGCACTCATTACTCAAGAAATGTAATAGTTTCAATTGCAACGTTCATGGCATTACCATTAAACATTATGAGCTAGGTAACATAATTAACATAAGAAATTGCAAACTAGTATCCATTTATGAATGTTGAAACTCTAGTAATCTATGCTACCCTGGCTTTAGTAAAGATGAATGTTTGAGGGATGAAGTGCGAGGAGGTGTGATTTTACTATTAGTACACAAGAGTATTAAATCATCCTTAATGTCTACTGACAACTGACTTTAATATGAACTGTTGATTTATATGACGTCTGTTAGAGTAGTTGTCTAAGGATTATCCCATGTTATTGTAGCTTTAACACTGACTCAAATGCACATTGGAATCATTTAAGTAGATAATATAATACAATGTAATATAATACAGTATAATATAATAAGCAAAGTAAATACTTCACTACTGGGTGATTTTAATTACCCCAACATTGAAATAATTTATCTTCTAATTGCACTTATTCTAAACATTTTATCAGTTTGTTTTCCTATCGTGGACAACAGCAACTGGTACTGGATAATAACAGGAGGGATTACATATTAGACATTACTGTTACTAATGTCCCAAACACTGTATATAATGTTCAGGATGGACATCCTTTTGACACCTCCAATCATAACTCTATTCAATTTGAAATTTTTAAATACCACATTAAAAAACAAAATGTCTAGGAGATATAATTATGGCAAAATCAACTTCCAAACACTACAATAATCCTTAAATAATGAGGTATGGTCTGATAAATTATTAAAAGAGGATGCCTACCATGGTTACACTACCTTTTAAATAAATTCTAAAACAGAATATAGAAAGTATCATTACTTACAAATCAAAAGGAAATAACTCAAAATTCCCCTCACTGTTGACATCATGACATAAGAACATTTTACAAGAAAAGGAAAAATCAGTAACGATATAAAAAACAAAACTGTCAAAGACAAATCACAGTATGAAAAGAAACTAGCTGAAGATAAATGCACCAGTAAAAGATATTATAAACACATTAACAGAAACATGAGATATCATCATACAATTTCTGTCTTGACAGAAAATAACACATTTAAAAAAACTTTGCTAGAATCTACCTTGCCTTTCTGTGTTGGAGGGAAGCCTTCTAGTTTATCAGTGAGAGTGATAAGCACTAGTAGCCTATCTACCATAAGAGGAGTGGTTTCTGCCCCAGAAACTGTAGTTTATTGACCATTTGGGCTGTTTTTCCATCTCTTTCAACTTTCTGGTTTAAAAGCCCGCGTTTGCACTTGTTTCCCACCTTTTCTGTAACTAGTCTAGCCCAGATACAGATTTGCTATATCCAGGACTGTTTGTAAGCTTCTGAGTGGTGCTAAAAAGTCTGCTCTTCAATTTTTCATTTAGATCTGCTAGTTCTCTCCTCTCCTGCACTTTTACTAGCTTATTAGTCTAGCACTTTGCCAAACTTCTTATAGCAGTTATTGTAGCACACAAAGTGCTACCAGCACTAAATGTTCTACAAGAAACAGCTCCAGTACTTATTATTAATGCCCCCCCCCTTCCAGGCATGTCAAAAGGTCAGTTCCCTGTGCTTTCTCCTATTAACCTGGTGAACATGGGCAATGTAGTAACTGCCTCATGTACACTGACAACCCACTCATCTTGCCTCCCAACACTCAGACTTGCAAGACATGCACTTATATATCCAAATTGGAAGCCACGCACTCTCCATCGAAGACCGGAATAGCTGGTCAAGAGGAGAAGGTCAACACTTGCACCACATCACATGGAACATACAGCCATCCAGAACGCACACCAGCACTGCCTTCACATAAAAACACAAACCACATACCCACCTTCGCGGAAGCTCTCAATAAAAATCTACCCAAACAGCCTCCAAGGCAGAAACGGACTCGACCACAGCACAACACTAATCATGAGACACATAACTCTCCTAAATGGTGTGCCACTCAACCAAAGCCCCTAAGGCAAAACAGCATGCCCAACAGACTAGTCACTTGTGACACGATAGTGAGACACACTGATGTCCCACTCACTAGGTTGAATAAGGAGAAAGTAACAGTCAGCTGCCTGTCAGATGCCAGGATCCACCACATAACGCACACACTCGGGTCCCTCAACAACAGGTACAAATATAACTCTGTCATTGTACATGTGGGTGTAAATGACCTGAGACATACATCCCTGGACTACATGAAAAGAGACATGGAGGAGCTCTCGGATTATATAGTCCAGGTGGGAATGACCCTAGCTCTGAGCAGCATCCTACCATCACCCAGAATGATACCACAGTAAAAGCAGAAAATGATGGATTTCAACAACTGGCTAAGTTTCTAGTGTCATTCCAAGGGGATCCAGTATCTGTCTGAATGGGATGACACGACTGACAGACCTCGTTGCTTTCCAGAGATGGCCTGCATCTGTCCCCCCTGGGCTTCCAGATACTGGCCAAGGCTCTTGCCACCCCTATAGTGCCTTTTTTAGGCTGTGTTCCAAAGACCAAATTATCACCATAACAGCTACAAACAAATGCAATCTGAGGGTTATGCTGCTCAATGCTAGAAGTCTAAATCTCAAAATGCACTCACTGGAAGAACTCCTTAAAATGGAGAACATCGACATTTGTGCTGTAACAGAGACCTGGTTCAAAGCAGCAGAAAGCACCCCTGCACTACCAGGCTATAACTCATTCCTCACCCTTCGGCCCCAGAACTTGGATCAAAGCTCCAAAGGCAGTGGTGTTTCCATATTCATAAAGGATGCGCACACCTCCAGACTGGTAACCCAACATAATGCATCAGAGATACTTTAGGTGCAGCTAACACTGGGTAAGACAGCGATTCAGGTCATAGCCTGCTATAGGTCCCCAACCATGTCCCAAGACTCACAATCCATGTTCCTAAGCACCCTGGAGAATATTAGGGTCCAACCTAACACTCTCATACTAGGCGATTTCAACTACCCCGCCATTAACTGGGAAAACTACTCATGTACCAATACACTTGCCCAACGTTTCCTGGAATTCATTAATTCCAATGACCTGGACCAGCTCATTCTTACCCCCACTAGAAGTAGCAACATTCTTGATCTGGTCATTACTAACATGGCCGACCGTTGCTCTACACCAATAGTCAACTCCTCCCTGGTTAGATCCGACCACAAGCTAATCACCTTGGAAATTCACATCCCTCCCACCCCCCACCTCCCCTGTAAAGGTAACCACTTTGAAAAACCTCCCCAAAGCTAAGTTTGGGCTCCTAAACACAGAGGTGGCTAACTTCACGGTACCCATGCAAATGGAGAATAGTTGCATGATCGCTGAATCGTATAACAATGCACTCTACAAACATGTACACAGATGCATGGATCTTACCATACCCAATAGAACCAAGAAGCTCTCCTCCAAAAAAAGGAAGCCAATCTGGTGGTCCCCTGCCATAAACAAACTCTACAACAGAAGGAAGAACTGATGCGGAATAAGGTGAAGTCCCAAGACTGGAAAAACTCCCTTATCAGACTCAACAAAAAGTTGAGATCCCTCATCAACTCCTCTAAAGCTAGCTATGAGACCAGAATTGCAGCAGATAGTAAAGACAACCAGAAGACCTTCTATAGTTATGTAAAGAATCTCCATGGCAATACCCAGATTTGCTCTGAGCTACTGCATAATGGTACCTCTTATACTGAGCCAACAGATATTGCCAATATACTGGCCAACAGATTCAGTGCTAACTTTACCCCTCTCCCCACAGCCAAAGGATGAATCACAATACCAGTAGATTGCCAGGAACCCAGTATTACTGCTGCACAGGTTAAAACAGCACTGTGCAAGGCCAAGAATACAGTTTCTATGGGATCTGACAATATCCCTGGCTGTGTTCTACATGAACTACAGAGTGAACTGGCACCACACCTGTGTGCCCTGTTCAATCACAGGCTCACCTTAGGCTTTGTCCCTACTGAATGGCACACTGCTACAGTCATCCCACAAAGGAGGAGCAACTACAGACCCTGGGAACTATCGCCCCATTAGCCGGAGGAGTCTGATATGCAAAGCTATGGAATGCATCATCATGGACCTAATAAACGAGGATATAGGGAATCTCCAAAGTCTGGATCCCACACAGTTTGGTTCTGTGAAGGGTAGATCATGCCTGCTCAAACTGGTTGACTTTATGAGTCAGTCACCAGGGCTGAGGATGAATGCAAGGTGGTTCATGCAGCCTACCTTGATTTGGTCAAGGCCTTTGATACCATTCCCTACTCAGGAATCAAAGAAGAACTCAGTAAGCTAGGCATCAGCCCATATATAACTAGGTGGGTTGCAAACTGGCTCACAGATAGAACCCACAGTGTGAAAGTAGCTTACTCCAAGTCAAACTGCTGACCAGTCATAAGTGGAGTCCCACAGGGTTTGGTCCTGGGTCCTCTCCTGTTTGGTATCTACTTCTCTGAAGTCTAGGCCAACCCAAAGGGACTCTGGCTGACAAAGTTCACAGATGATTGCAAGTTGGGAGCTATTATTAACTCCCCAAGTGATGTTGACATCCTGCAGAAAGGCCTCACTGAGACCAACGACTGGTGTCAAAACCATGGGCTTAAGCTCAATTCCAAAAAATGTGTCATCATCCCCTTTGGGAAAAACTCGGTTCCAATGAATTATCACATCAATGGTAGTCCACTGAACACAGAAGGTGTTATAAGAGATATGGGAACACAGGTTGACAGCAACCTCTCGTTTGACCACAATGCCACTGTGGTCAGAAAGTCCTTCTATGTGGCACATCTCATTACTAAGGGTTTTGCATCCAGGAAGAGGTCATTGTCTCCCTCTACTCTTCCCTCATTAGGCCAATCATCAAGTACAATGCCCCATTTGGCATGTACCTCACTAGACACCTGCAACAACTGGAGAGGCTGCAAAAGTACCTCACAAAGATGATCCTAGGCCTTAAACACTTGTCCTATATGGACAGACTCAGAAAACTTCAACTATTCTCTGTCTCATATCGCTTACTTAGAGGCGATCTCTGCTTGACTTACAAAGGCATGTCTGACCCAGCTCTGTTAGAAATGCTACATCTAAAGAAATCCCAATCCCTCTGCACCACACACTCCAGAGACCTCAACCTCATTACCACAATCAATAGAACTTGCTGGAGGGACAGGTTCATAACCCAGAGACTGCCCATGTTATGGAACAGACTTCCCATACATGTCAAACAGAGCACCTTACTGGCCCTCTTAAAGAGAAATCTTAATGAGTGGATGGGAAATAGAAAATTCACCCTGGGGATCACTCCAGTGGCTCTACTCGACAGAGGCACTGGGAACTAATGTCAGGTGGCACAATGCCAGTGTAATCCTATGGGCTAGGCTTGTAAAGGCTCCAGGGACATTAGTCTAGTACACACCTATGAACCTAAGTTAATTGCCAAGATGTTTAACAGTTAACTTTATGAACAACTGTAGTTCTACTTTCACTTATGGAGACAATAATTTATGAGGTAGCATATCTACAGATACTCCTGAATATAATGTCACTAATACAAGCATTATACATTATCAGAAAGGCAGTATCTATACGACCAGATAATATCCCATCAATCTTGTAATATAATGTCATGGATTTTGTTTTACCAATTTAAAACCATTTTTAATAAATTACTGTATACTGAAATGGTAACATGTTTTTGGAAAATTTCTCCCAATACCCCAATATATAAGAAGGGCAAAAGAGACGAGGTTAAAAATTATAATCCGGTTAACTTGACATCAATCCTAAGTAAATGCTTCAAGCATAGTATTGCATAAATTATTAATAAAGGTAAGGAAATGGCGTCACTTAACTTCTCTCAGCACAGTTTCTAGATTAGATTTGTTAAAGATGACTTTCCTTTAGAGTTTTATGAACAGATATCATATGTATTAGACACGGGTTTACCAGAAGGCATCATATTTCTAGATATGACCGAGGCTTTTTGATTCTTTCCATAGCATAATAATCAATGGAGATGTACCTCCATATATTGGAAAATGTATCATTTCATGGGTAACAGGTAGATCACAGTCAGTAGTTGTATATGGAAGCAATTCTGATTACTTGTCAGTGAAAGCTGGCATTCCTCGGGGATCAGTCTTATGAAGTATTTTGTTTAACACTGTATTTGTTATGATCACTAAGAATAAATAATGATGAATTAGCAAGTATGCTGATGATCTAAAGATTACATTTGTTATTTCCAATGGTATAGACACTGCAATAATCAATTCTGACATATTAGAAATCTATGCCTGGGCTGAATTACTTAATAGTTTAGTACAGATAAATGCCAAGTGACGGAGTGAATCAATTGATAGTTTGGTACAGATAAATGCCAAGTGATGTATTTTGCCAAACCTAAAATTAGATACTCTTATTTATCTAATGATGTCTGCTTTACCTGAAGTATATACTAGTAAGCAACAATTTTTCATTTGGCAAACATGCAGATGCAATTAAATGCCAAGTCATGAAACAATTAGGCTTCATGTTAAAGAATTTAACTACAAGGGATAGTAATTGCCTTACTGCCTTATATAAAATATATAAAATACCAATTTTAGAATATAATAATTCTGATTGCCTTTATACCATGGGCCATTTACAGAGTACTGAGGATGTGCAAAGGAGTTTCACTATCAGAATTAAAAAAAAATTGTGAACTGAGTTATATGAAAGGATGCAAAACATTATATGAAAATATGTTAAGTACTTAAACGTATACACCATACACAATTGATACAGAAGAGGGAAACCTGTATTGGCTTATAAGGTATACTGTACTGAACCTTTGCAGGCAATGTTTAACACTGATTTATAATGAGTCTATATTAGAACACCGAACTTTCAAAATTTCGAGTGTTCTAATATTGAACCCTATTAATCGAAAATTTAAAACATAGAACATACAGGATAGCAAAGTTTTTTCCTAGGGAAAAAAATTGCTGTTCCAAAACACATACACACAACACAAGCACACCAAGCAAACAGCAATCCACACACATACACCTAAACTCTTACTCCTAACCCTACACTAAACTATACATACACCACTAACTATCTACTTACCTTAACTCAAACCCTAACCCTAAGGTCCGTCACTATCGCACATTCACCTCACCCACTCCCTAACCCTAACTCACCTAACCCGCCCTAACCCTCACGTCCATACAATTGCACACTTACCTGAACCTGACCCGTAACTTTCCACCACAGTGCTGAAAATACCGAAGCAACAGAAACAGACAACCAAATTCTTTCCCTAGGAAAAAATTTGAGTTTCTGTTTCTTTGATATTTTCAGCATTCTCTGAAAACAGGTCGATATTAGAACACTCAAAATTTTGAAAGTTCGGTGTTCGCTGTTTGGGAGGCTGGCCTAATGGTTAAGGTGCTTGCCTTACAAACACAGGGTACAGGGTTTGAATCTCACAGGGGATAATTGGCTAGGCTTAAAATGTCTCGCAACAGCAGTTAGCCTAGTACTAATCTATGAACCTATGAACCCTTTATAACATGGTATGCAATTTCTTAGTGAAATTAAGTTGCATATGAAATCAGAACTAAAAACACTAAACTGGCTCAAGCTTCCTAACCACTTATCTTGTACTTAGCTCATGTTAACCCATAAAACCATCCATACTCCATCTGCTTGTCCAAAAATTAGACCTCTATTCCAGTGCTATCTTCCAAATCCCCCCTTCAGTCAAATAATAAACAGTGACTTACCACCTACAAACCTCAAATGGCTGCTGGGGTCAGTCTCAATTCCAATATTGTAACTCGAAATTGGAATAACATTCCTATATCAATCAGATCAATCACACACCTTCATAATTTCAAACAATTACTAAAAGACTTCCTCTCTGCCTCCTGGCTTTGTCTCTGCTCTTCATCTTGGACACAGCTCTCCAATACCCTTCATCACCTTTCGTATACCTCCCTTTTAAGCACTAAATCACTTAACCTGCTTATCCCCCTTCTAGTACCTCACTTTACTGCACTTCTTAAACTATTATACCTACTTCTAATTAGCACAACCAAATTACTATTCCATCACTACTTCTCTATTACCACTCAAACTTGCTTATCTCCTCTAATACCTCACTCTGTTGTATTTCTTATATTACTAAAAAATAAATAAATAACAGAAAAACTAGTAGTCTTAAAACTTCACTGATAAGTTCAGTCATAATAATTTCCAAAAATCATGAAACCTAGGTAGTGTTCCAAAGCAACAAGCCTTTATTTATCACAGACAAGTGATCCTCGGTAACAAAAAATCAGAAATACCTTCCAATGTTAAACATATCAGCTTTCATACACTTAGAAGTAGGTATGGAAAATAAATGCATTGTTTAATTTTAAACCAGCCTATTCCAGGCAAATAATACAAACAGGGCCGTAAAAGTGCATTTAAGAAGAGCAAGTACCCACCTCCCCCCACCTAATCCTAGTTAAGGAAAACACTACCTATTTGCAACCCACATTCCAAAAATCAGGTGTTAAGAAAAGCGTAACATACCTGTAAAAAGACTGACTTTAAACTAAAATCGCTTTCGTCTAACTAATGCAATAAAGCCTTCATCAGATCTGTGACGAGAACTAAAATCATATACATAGGTAGATAAATAAAAAGAGCTAACTAGATAGATACAAGAAAAAACACACAAAGCCATCTAACCATAAGCATTACCTAATTAGAACACTATAAATATAAATATATATTTGTGCAATACTATCTAGTAAGCATCCATCCATATGTATTAATGTGCATAAAAACTAAGTTATTCATAGCTCAGAAAAAATGTCAATGCTTTGCAGTTTAACGGGAAAAAAAAACACCTGTCATGACAGTTTTCATGTTTACAAAAAATGTTTATACAATGAATGCAAAATTAAATTATTATTCATTAATAATACAATGCTTTACTGCATTAGTTAGCCAAAAAAGATTTTAGTTAAAAGTCAGTCTATTTATATCTATGTTACGCTTTTCTTAATACCTGATTTTGGAATGTGGGCTGCAAATAGGTAGTGTTCTCCTTAACTAGGATTTAGTTTGGTCTAATCAGTAGAAGCCGCGGTGGTGCAGTGGTTAGCGTTGTCGCCTCACAGCAAGAGGTTCTTCCGTTCGATTCTCGGCTGGAGCGCCTTCTGTGTGGAATCTGCATGTCCTCCCCGCGGTCGAGTGACATTAAAGACATGCAGGTAGGTACGAGCGTGAATGGGCATGCCTTCGTTGAAGGTTGGCTGTCGGCCTGGCAACTCGGCACTGTAAAATCTACTGCCAATCATGAGAGGACCGGAGTTCCGCTGTGGCGACCCCTAACCGGGAAAAGCCGAAAGAGTCTGGTCTAATCAGTAGTAGTGTGTGGGGGTGGGTACTTGCTGTTCTTAAATGCACTTTTACAGCCCTGTTTATATTGTTAGCCTGGAATAGGCTGGTTTAAAATTAAACAATGCATATAGTTTCCACGCCTACTTCTAAGTGTGTAAACACTGATATTTTAACATCGGAAGGTATTTTTGTTTTTTTTGTTACTGAGGATTGCTTGTTTGTGACAAATAAAGGCTTGTTGCTTTGGTACACTACCTGGGTTTCATGATATTTTGAAATGATTGTGACTGAGCTTATCAACGAAGTTTTAAGACCACTAGTTTTTTTGTTTTTTTATTTTTCCTCAACACTTGTGTGGTGAGGTTGGAACTAGACAGGTTCCTGTGCTTGTTCATTTTTTATTTTCAGTTTTTATATTTCTTATATTACTCCTACCTATCTTATACTATATATTAGATCTTTAAGTACTTTGAATACATTTAAAAATAAATATCTGGGATGGAAATCTAATATATCATCCTATCCTGGTGTAATAAGTATTCATTAATAGTATTTGACCTGAACACTACCTTTGAACTTATGAACTTAATACATTAAAGATTGTAAAGACAAGCAGCACAAGCTAATACAAGATTCATGCTGAAAGGAATAAGGACTGTTTCTAGGAATGTGCATAAAATATACATTCTGTCTAGTAAAAAGTTATGGCACAAGTGAAAATGTTTGTTCATGCTATCTGCCTGGCAACAGAGAGGGAACATGAATGCAACATTTGGATACTCCTTGCTGATAACTTCTAGGTATCTCATTGTATATAACTTAGTTTAGATCAGTTTGTCCAGGTGATACCTGTATGTTATGTATATATAAGGGATGTTGGGTAAAAAGTTAGTTCATTCTGATGAAGTTTCTATTAGTGAGACGAAAGCGCTCAAATAAAACTTTCCTGTGTGGATCTTGACCTTGGTTTCCTCAACATTTTTTGAACATTAGTTTAGATCATAGTAGGCTTACCTCATTTACAGCATATATGTGCTTTACTTCCTGTTTCTAGCTTGACAACTTGTTACATCCTGCTTCCTATAACAGCTGAAGGATACAGTGCAGAAATAGCTTTATGAAAAAACTCTTGTATTATCTAAAAGCAAGAAAATGTCCACAGTATTTATTTAAGAAGAAGGAGGTGATTTCTGGGATCTGTGGAAGGATGTTTCTTTAAAACACAGAGAATGGTGGACAAAATATTTGTTCTGCATAAGAAGAATAGCTTGAGAAATTATAATTCCAGATACAGAAGCTCCAAGATAAGGTTGACTGAAAGTGTTCACAAAAATTTTATATGAGTAAAATGTCCTCTATAAAAAGCAAACTACATAAAAATAAGCTATTCAAAGAAAAAGCAAATTTAAATTAATTCATGACACTGCTGATAGTGTGCAAGGTTTCCTGCTCCTTTGGAAACAAGGGGACATAAGGGTGTAAGGAAATGACAGAGAATGACGTTGGCAGAATGCCCTCAATTTCTCCAACTGAGCCAGGGAACCAGAAGGCATGAAGCATCCCATGTGAAGATGAAGTTAGTGAAGAAAAAACTGAACTCTCTGGATCTCTGGATGAATTATATCATGCATTTATAAACTACAAGTAGCCTAAATGCACAAGGTAATCACAAAAGACAGGTCAACAAGTGTCACAATTAAATGTGATGAATTTATCCAGATTACAGCTTAGCCATGAAGTATGTTCCATGTTTCAGAATGGTACGACTATTGTGCCATTTTCTGTACTTAATGAAAGTTTATAATTCTGAGATGTTTTGCAGAAAGTTGCATTTAAAGAACTGTTTTCATCAAAACAAAGGACAGCAAGTATGACTTTATCTGAAACCATATGGGGCACAGATGAATTGTATTCTAGTGATGTGGTGTTGGGTTTTAATGTGTTTAAAACAAGATGTTGCCAGTCATGACTACTATATAATGTAGGATTCATATGAAGGCACAATAGTTGGTTATGGGCATTTGTTGCCCTCAAAAACAAACAGTACTAAATTAAAGCCACAAATTTCAGTAATTCCCTAAATTTGTTTGAAAATTTTTTAAATAACATGACTGATTCAAAAGTAAGAACCTTATGTAAATTTATAAATGTTACAAATTAAGAAAAATGACTAGCTCTTAATGAATTAGAAATGCTATTAAAGTAGTTTCTGCTTAAAAATGCTGATAAGGGGGTACTTCAAAAAAACATGTAAAGAGATAATTATTTAACAATTCTAAACATGTTTTCAAAAAATTAGAGCGACTACAGAAAATTGTCTACAAATCCATTAAGTGAATACAATAAAAAATTACTCTATTGCAGAAGGGGAAAAATTGTTATTTTTTTCTACTAATATGCAAATTAAGGAATTACCAATTGAGAAAACCCAACATACAGTATTTTACACAATTCCTAAAGTACAGAACCCATTGCTGAATCTACTGGGGTGCCCTTTTATCTCATAGATTCATGACTGATTACTAGGCTAATAACACAAGGGGGCATTTTAAGCCTATCAATAATTCCCAAATGCATTTGATCAAACTTGACGGAAAAACTCTTCTTCACATGGACTGTTCCAGAGAAGGTCTAGTCTCTGAGACACATGCCTGTCCATTTAATGTGTCCTATTTATGTTGCAGAGAAGGTTTTGATTCCTAAACAGGGTAATTCTAATGCTATTTGTTTTGGAGATGTGCAATAGGCCCATCACACCAGGATCAGAGAATGCTTTGTAGGTCAGGCATAGATCACCTCTCAGCAGTCTGTAGAAGATTGAGTTCAAGACAGGACTTGGAGGCAGTCTACACAGGACACATTGTTTATGCTCTGTATTATTTTTGTGATGAAACTCTGTGGATACACAAGTTGCTGCATATGACTAGCCAGGTACATACCAAATGAAGCATTGTACTCTGACTGGACTGATGATGGCCAAATACAGTGGAACAATAACATCCTTGGCTCTAGATGCCATACTCTTCCTTAAAAGTTGTGCAAAACAGAATGATTTCCTCACTACCATAGACATACGATGGTCAAAGGCCAGGTCATCTTCTACATGCGTTCCCAAATCCTTGACCATTGCATCTACTTTTACTGGTGTATTATCAAAGTGGTAGTTTCTGGGTAGCTGTCTTCCCAAAGGATATTATTATTCATTTACTGGCATTCAGTTTTAGACCGTGGCTCTGGCAACAGTTATTGGTCTCTGTCAGGCCTTCTTGGAGGGTATTTCTGTCTTTGGGGGATTCCATGACTGAGTCTGGTTTGCACTCATCAGCAAACTTGGTTATCAAGATGCCCTTGAAGTTAGCCTTGACTTCAGAGAAGTGGGGGGCCCCAGCACTGAGGATTCCCCTATCCTATCTTCTTGGGTCTTATCTTTGAGCCAACTGGCTATCTAATGGGTGAAATAGGGGTTTATACCCTAATTTCATTAGTATGTCAACAGTATTCAAGTGGGGCAGGCTGATTAGGTATGACCTGCCCCTGGTAAAACTAGATCCAGCATCTGAAGGTTTCCAATGTCATTGTCTAAAATTTCCATGTTAGTTCTTTCCATGGCTTTACATATGACATTAGTCAGACTTATGGGTCTGTAATTACTCGCATCTGTAGATGGCATGCCCTTGTGGAAGAAGATGACAGTTGCAGTCCTCCATTTGCTTGATGCAAAGCCTGTTTGGAGGCTACAGTTAAACAGTAACTCCAGTGGTACTGATAGGTTGTGTTTCATGCTATTAAGGAAGCATTCTGGAATATTATCGGAGCCTATCAATGCCGTGTTCTTGGTCTTGGAGAGTGCATTGAGGACTTGTTCCCTAGTGATAGCGGGGAGTTCCGGTTAAGTGCATTTCCTGAGGGGTGTCGGGAGGGGGAAGAGGGGTTACAATTGGAGTTAATTTGTTGGCCTGTAGATTTACTGCATCTTCTGATTCAGTATAGGTGGATCCACTTGCATTTAGTTCAGCACATTGTTGTTTGCCGCCTTTGAGGTTGTGGACATAGCTAAAGAATGTCTTATGATTGCCCTTAGCCTGGGTGGCTATTTTTACCTCAAATTTGTAGTTGGAAGACTTGATTAAATGTCCCCACCACCTGAGTTACTTATTTAGATTGATGAAGGAGTTTTTAACCTTGCTGGGCACTGCACTTCCTAACTTTTTCTATGATTTTCTTCCTTTGTTATACAACCTACTGACCTACTGATGTTGGTATTTCACTAGGGTTGCTTGTTTTTTTTTTTTTTTTTTTTTTGAGTTTGTTCTGTCCTTATTCTGAGTAGGTACAGCTATCTCTGTGCAGCCATTAATATGATTGTACAGAGTTTTCATGAAAATTCCACATAGGCAGCAGTGTTCTCAGTGATGGGGGCGTCTTTAAATTTTACTAGGGTATCACTTAAAAGTAGGAAGTTTGCCTTAGAATAATTCCTAAAAGTTCCAGGGTTATCTGGGGTCCCAGGATTTTTTTTTTAATTTCAAAGGAGATAGCTTTATGATCTGACCTGACCAGGGAGGACATTACGAGGACATTACATTACGGGGATACATGTTTGTGAGGACCAGGTCAAGGATCTTAGCACACCTAGTGGGCATATAGACCAGCTGGTTCAGGGTGTTTGAAAGTCTGGGTCTGCGTGCTCGGGATAATTTATGATTTCCAGTTTATAGTTGGGTAGTTAAGGTCACCCATGGATGTGGGACTGGGCTGAATGAGGAGTGTCTCTAGTACATTTAAGTATGTGCTATGGGTTTCCTGTACATTTAAGTATGTGTTATGGGTTTCCTGGGTCATACAGGGGGGAACTATAGTTTGCAACAGTATGTTATGGGACTCTGCCTATGGTAATTTGGACGCAGAGAAACTCAAGTGAGTCATACTGACTGGCCAGCTTTGAGGTGTGTTTGCTTTTGATGTAAATTGAGAGACCTTCACCTTTTGTCCCTTCATGTGTGTGTGGAACTCATTATAGCTCTGTACTGTAAGGGTGCTCTCTTCAGCTTTAGCCCATGTCTCACTAAATGCACAGACATCTACATTCTCCATGGTGAGGAGAGCTTGCAGGGAGTGGAGTTTCTTGTTTAGATTTATGACATCAAGCAGCAACAACTTCAGATTTTTTTGGGTTGGATTTACTATGTTGTAAGGTTTATCAGGTTGACAATGCCTAAAAAAGGCAGTATGGGGAATGGACAAGGTTTTAGTCAGTATTCAAAGACCTATAGGGGACATGTGCAGACCATCCCTGGTAAAGCAGTATGGTCTGTCAATCATATCCTTCCAGTCTTACAAATACTGTATCCCCTTTCAGTGACATGAAAAACTAAGCAATTATCAGTCAATTATCTGTTGCTATTGTAGCATCATCCTTGGAGAAAGTAGAATGATAAGTCCGACAGCTGCATCATGTCTCTCTTCAAACAGTCCAAGGAGTTACGTCTCTGGCCATTTACACTCACATGTACTACAAGGTTTACTACTGAAATGTCGAACGGCACTACATCGACTGTACTATAGTCGAACACGGAAGTACGAAAATAGTAATGTCAATGACAAAAAAAAAATCTAGGACTGTGTTTTAACATGGGTCGAGGTAGGGGAGATGTTTGTAGTTCTGAATAATACTGAACACCTACCTCGACCCATGTTAAAACCATTTCTAGATTGTTTTTTTGACGTCGACATTACTATTTTCGAACTTCCATGTTCAACTATAGTACGGTCGATGTAGTGCCATTTGACATTTCAATAGTAAACCGTACTACAACTGAGTCATACTGGTACATGTGGCTCAACGACTTCAGTGCATGCATGATCTGGCAGATTCTGGCCTTTTTAAGCAAACTTTCTCCTTACTCAGCCTGGTAAGTGGGACATGTGTGTGTCTCACAATGGAATCTACTATGAGCAGGGTACTGAGTACTGTGGTGGTTTGCCTTATGGGCTTAGAAGCTGAGACGCTGTGATATGTGGCTGTATGTGTTGTGGTGGGTATTGTTTTGTTAAAGTGCTTCTGAGGTTGCAGAGGATACTTATTGTAAGTGCAACATTAGGGAAGCCTTTGGGATTTAGGAAGAGAACCAAAATGGTGGAAGGCTGGCTGCCAGTGGAACCAATGTCTGTTGCTATTTGAATTCTGAGTTGTGCATCTACTTCCCGGTTCGACATCAGCTTCTGCATTTTATATTTTACTACTTTATTTACATTACTGGCTTGGATTCTTTGGCATTTTCTAACATTTTTAAACTTTAAAATATTAAAGACTCTTTAAATATCTTATAAACACTTTGTTGGTTTGACTTTTTGTGATCAGTGACCAGTTCTGCTGTTTAAAGATCCTGAAGAACCTTGTTGCAGAGAGTTCAAAAGGGGAAGCCTATCACATTGCATACAGTTCCAGAGCTGGGGCTGGGGCTGGTCTCTTTTTGGTCATTGGTTTGCTGTTGGACTTCCGCTGTTCTCCGTTGCCTATTTTTGTTTCACTGCAGATGTGGCTGCTTTTGTGACTTGCAGCTTTCTTATAGGTTCATAGGTTCATAGGTTTATACTAGGCTATCTGCCCTAAGGCATTTATAAGCCTAGCCCAAATTTTTGTGGCTTACGCCACCCCTTATATGAAAAAATACTGTGCCCATTAGTTTGTTGTGCCTCTGTCCAGCAGTGACACAGAGATGATTCCTGGGGTAAACCTACGATCTCCCATCCACAGGTCTAGATTTCTCTTGAACAGAGTCAGCGAGGTGCTCTGCCTCACATGGACCGGGATTTTATTCCACAGCATAGGGAGTCTCTAAGTGATAAATCTATCCCTCCAGCACGTCCTATTTATATCCGTGCTAAGGTTTAAGTCACTTGCTCTAGTGGTTTTGGTGGATTTGGATTTTTGAGGTGGAGCATGTCCATTAATTCCGGGTTGGACATGGCCTTGTATGTCAGGCACATGTCACCTCTGAGCAGACGGTATGCGACTGAATAGAGCTGGAGTTTCTTCAATCTGGCAGCATATGACAGATTTTGGAGTCCCTTTATCCTTTTGGTGAGGAACTTTTGGGGTCTCTCCAATTGCTGCAGATGTCGGGTGAGATACATCCCGAATGGGGCATTGTACTCGATCATTGGTCTGATAAGTGAAGAGTACAGGGAACAATGACCTCACTAGATCTGGATGTGAATCCCTTCATGATCAGGTGGGCAATGTAGAAGGTCTTTCTAACCACTTTAGCAACGTGAGTGTCAAAGAAAGGCCACTGTCAACCTGGGTCCCCAGGTCCCTGATAACCTCTTCTGTGCTTAGTGGATTGCCACCTATATGGTAGCTTGGGGTTACCTTGTTTTTCCCGAAGGGTATGACTATACATTTTTGGCGTTTAACTTCAGGCCATGGCTCTGGCACCAGCTATCTGTTTCCGTGAGTCCCTTCTGAAGGATATCCGTGTCCGATGCACTTTCCACTATGGCACCCAGTTTGCAGTCGTCTGCAAACTTTGTCAGCCAAAGTCCTCCCATGTTGGCCTGTACTTCTGAGAAGTAGATGCCAAACAATAGGGGCCAAGGACCGAGCCCTGTGGGACACCACTTGTGACCGGCTTGGAGTCTGACATAGCGCCAGCAACTCTAACCCTGTGGGTTCTGTCCTTAAGCCAGTTTGCAACCCATCTTGTGACATATGGGTTTACATTTAAGCTGGTAAGTTTTTCTACAATACCGAGTGGGGTATTGTGTCGAAAGCCTTGCAAGGTCAAAGTAGGCTGTATGGACTGCCTTTCCCTCATCAATGGCCTTGGTGACTGTTTCGAAGAAGTCGACCAAGTTCAAAAGGCATGATCTTCCCTTGAAAAAGCCAAACTGGGTCGGGTCCAATGTCTGCAAGTCCCCTATATCTTTGTTTATGAGCTCCATTATGATCCTCTCCATAGCTTTGCAGACTAGACTTGTTAAGCTTATGGGGCGGTAATTACCAGGGTCCGTGAGGCCGCCTTTGTGGAGTGGGACCACAGTTGCCGTCGCCACTCCTTGGGCACGTATCCTGTGGTAAGGCTGAGATTAAACAGCTGCCTTATGTGCGGGTTTAATTCCTCATTTAGCTCATGTAGCACACAGCCAGGGACACCATCCGGTCCCATTGATGCTGTGTTTTTAGCTTTAGAGAGCAGCTTTCACCTGCGCATTTGAGATGTCCGGGAGGCTACACTCGGCTGGGATAGTTATCTCTCCTTTAGGGGGGGAAAGGGGGGTGAAGTTTGCACTGAACCTGTCTGCCAGTATGTTGGCAATGTCTGTGGGTTCAGTGATTTTTGTATCATTTTGGACTAATTCTGAGCATATCTGGGAGTTTCCACCCAGGTTCCTAACATAGCTGAAAAAGGCCTTATGATTGTCCTTTGAATCCATGGCAATTTTTCTCTCAAAATTGACCTTAGTTGATTTTATGAGTGCTCGTATTTTTTACTAATAATGATCAGGGGTGACTTCCCTTTTATGGATTTTGTTCTATCATGTAATAGCTTTCTCCTCTTATTGTAAAGTTTGTTAATGGCTGGGGTCCACCAGACTGGACGTTTGCCCTTTGTGGAAAGAGTCTTGGTTTTATTTGGGATTGCCTGATCCATGCAGTCCTGGAGGTGTTCATAGAAGGCATTTGTAAGGGCTTCCGCAGCTTGGGTTGTGGTTTCCACTGGCTCAGGGGCCTTGAAGGATACCACACCAGTCTTGAGTAGTGTGAAGTTTGCTTTAGAGAAGTTCTTCACTATGGTCTTTTATGTTTGGGGTGGGGGCGTGATGTGGATTTCCAGTGAGATTAGTTTATGATCAGATCTCACCAATGAGGGATATACTTCCGGTGTGGAGCATTTTGTCCCCATGTTTGTGACAATGAGATCTAGTATATTTTCTCCTCTCGTGGGAACAGTGACTAGCTGTTCCATGGCATTTGAATTTATGAACTCCAGGAACCGTTGGGCTAGAAAGTTAGGGCTTGAGTAATGTTCCCAGTCTATATTCGGGTAGTTGAAGTCACCCAATATGATGGTGTTTGGAGATACATTTATACCCTCCAGTGTCTTCAGGAAGGCTGTGTGGGGTTCCTGAGTTTGACAGGGTGGCTTGTAGCATGCTACAATTTGTAGAGCAGTTTTGCCTATGGTTAGTTGCACCTGGATGGTTTCCGAAGCTTCGTGCGTTGCCACCAACCTGGAGGTGTAGGTATCCTTTATGAATATGGATACACCCCCTCCTTTTGTGGTGTGGTCCGGGTTTTGGGGCCGGAATGCATGATATGAGGTAAAACCTAATAGTGCCGGGGTGCTCTCAGGAGCCTTGAACCAGGTTTCAGTTACAGCACAGACATCGATGTTCTCCATACTGAGAAGGGCCTCGAGTGCGTGCATTTTGAGATTTAGACTTCTGGCATTGAGCAGCATTACCCTCAGTTTCTTCCCATTTTTTTTTCTAGGGTGGTAGGTTTAGAATTTGAGCCTTGCCTAAAAAAGGCACTATGGGGGTGGCAAGAGCCTTAGCCAATATCCGGAATCCCAGGGGTGACAGGTGCAAGCCGTCCCTTGTGAAGCAGCGTGGCTTGTCAAGCATGTCATCCCAGGCAGACAGACACTGGATCCCCTTTGAATGACACCAGACATTAAGCCAATTGTTAAAGCTGATCATCTTGTCTCTATATTGTGGCATCATTCTTGGTGAAGGAAGGATACTGCTCAGGGTTAGGGTCATACCTGCCTGGGCTACATAATCAGAGTGCTCCTCTATTCTTGGTGGACTGATGTGTTGTGAAAACAGAATCCTGGGCAGTTTCTGATTCCTTTTGTCATCTCTGGACCACTGTTATCTTCTGTGACTCTGCCTTGTCACTGCAATCCATGGATTGCCCTGGGCTGCCTTAAGAAGAATCAACTGCAATAAAATTTGGAGGGGATTTAACTCCAGGTGCATGGTGTGACTTGTTATGCCTTGATAGGAACGGGCCACAGAAAGAACTTGGAGGTGACCTAGCTGTGGATTTAGCAACTGTGATGTCTACAATACTGTATTACATTGGACATTATTAGACTATATGTCCTCAGGCTGAGTTTCTAGTTTGAGTGGATCTGATTATCTCTTTTGCAGCTGCTTTTGTAAGGATCCTTTATATCCTCTGTGTTGCTTGACTCTTAAGGTGGACTATTCTGCTTCTGCAATTATTGTTATACCAAATGTATACAGTTTGTGCTGCTTGATTCAACAAGGTACTGTCTTACTATTTGGCTTATTCTCTCTTTTATAGTGACTTTTTGATGTTTGATCATTACACTATTATAATTAAGGTGTGATTTCTGGTTCATTACAAGTCTACCACTTTTTTAATACTGCCTTAGTTTTATTTAGTAGCTGTGTTGATTTACTGCGTTCATCTGCCTATTTTATATTTAATTTACATTTTGACAGTTTGGAAAACTTTGGGAAAGTTTGCCCATTTTATTTAATACCTTGTTTTGTTTTTATTATTATTGTTATTTTTACAATGGCTATTTTCTGTTCTCCCGAGCAATTGCTTGCTCTTCATTCTTTTTTGCATCCCTAAGCTCCCCATCACTACTGTGTCACTCTTTTATGAACTAGGGATAAATAAAATAAACAAAGCTGACTGTCCTAATCATTTCATTAAGCCTACTGCCAGTTTCATTCCTGCACTTATTCACATATGTAATTTTTTATACAAAAAACTGTAATGAGACATTTTTTAACCATATTTCCTACTTGTAACTATAATCATTCTACTTCATTAACTCAGGCTACTTATTTGAATGCATGTTCTGTTCTTTCTGATGTAATTCAAACCAATGACCTAGTTTTTATTACAAAAACATGGTGAGATGTGAATTCAAGCCCTGTTCTTTTTGCCTTAATTTTCCCAGGTTATAAGATTTTTCACTATGCTAGTTCTGTTCATCCTGAAAGTGGGGTTGCTATTATTCACTGACACATTAAAAATATAGTCATTCTAAGAGTGGATGCACCAACTCTTCTGAATATGCTTTAGCTCTTGGGCAATCATTTGGGTGTTTTGTCATCTATTGCCTACCTGGTAATCATTAACCTTTTCTATGGGAACTGGTTGATTTTTTATTATCACATGTGTTAACCCACCTGTGTTTGATAATTGAGGGTGATCTGAACATCAGATTAGATGACATCTCAGTAATCTGTGTTAAAGAATTTTTAGCAGTTATGAATGGGTTTGGTTTCACACAGCACATAAATTACCCTATGCATTTTCATGGACATATATTGTACCTTGGAGAATCTTTTGCATTTGCTTTTGTATACTTTTTTTGGTAGATTCTTTTTGAGAAGCCAAAATAATGTCACATACAGAGGAAGAAAGCCTGGACTGTCTAACTATTACTGGATGTGGAGAAACACTGCAGTTATTCTGAGGGCCCATATGTTGGGATGTTGGTTCCCTGTTGGGTGAGAAAGGAGATCCAGAGTTGGCTCCAGTAGCCCTGGAGGATAATAAAGATGAGACAGTAGAAAGGGAAACCATACTTGCTGAGGCTAGAAAGGGGCAATGAGGATTACTGAGCTTTTCAGCCAACTTGCTTTCTGTTAAAATTTGGGGATCAAAGGAAGAGGAAGGTAAACATAAAGAATACCTGAGGGCCACGCATCAACTAGAGTGTCTTTCAGTGACTCTCCCTGAGGGAGGGGATAAGAGAAAAGTATCTGCTGCACTTGTTGTTGAGGGGAGTGGCAAATAGGTCACAGTACGTTCATCAGAAGATCATCTCCGCCACAGACTGGATTGAGAGGCTACTCATGAGGCATCAAAATGGATCTCTTAGTTTGCCCAGGAACATGTTGGTTTCCCTGGGAATGTGCATCACAATTAGAAAGTGGTCTGATGAGATCATGCATTCCCATACTATCATGGCCTCTCTGCAAAGGGGATACGATTGAGTTCCTCCTTGTTTGCTGATGTAACAGAATGCAGACATGTTGTTGGTCTGAACTGCAATAGTCCCTAAGGAGTTAGCATCTTCAAATGCCTACAACGCTAATAAGACTGCTCTCATCTCCAAAACATTGATATGCAACTTGGTCTCTTGCAGGGACCACATGCCTTGGACCATTTTTCCCAAGATATGCCCCCCACCCCAGCTGAGAAGCATCCATGGTCACTATGGCCATTAGAGTTGGTAGAACAAAAGGTCTGCCTAGATGAAGACTGTCCAATTGTATCCACCATTGGATGTGTTGTTTGCAAACTGGGTGAGCTTGATTGGAAAAGACAGTGGTTGATACAGAATGGACCACTGTACAGCTAGAGTCCACAGAGTCTTGCGGTGTGGTTTATATAATGTGCTGTAGCACATGTCCCAGTTTTTATATTGGGAAAGCTGTCAGGAAGTTGGCTAAGAGAGTATATGAGATACATTAGCTATTAGAAAGAAGGATGAAATAATGTTCTAGACAGACATGCCTTAGAATGCCAGGATTTTAGGAAAATTTGAATTTTTTGTTCTTGATAGTATTGACATGAGTAATTTCAGTGAGAACTTTAACATGGTTTTAGAATATAAAGAAGTCATATGGTAAATTTAGCTCAATGCAGACAAGAAACCAGGTATCAACGAACATATTAATCTTAAATGCTTATTGCTGGTACATAAATTGTAAAATTTTATATTTTAGATTTGTTTGTTAAACATTACATTATATAATTTTTCAAAAATTCATAAACATTGTATTTTTTAAAAAATTATTTAGTTTTCTTATTTTACGTAATACTCCACACTTTTACTGGGTGCAAAGGAAAACTTAATTCACAAATGCCATGCTTTAATCTGATTTGTTAAATAACAGTAAAAACAATTAAAATGTTGTCATGTGATTTTAAGTGTACTTTTTAAATTAACTTGGTAAATTGCTTCATTTTATATTTATACGTGTTCTGAGGAAGTTCTGCAATATATTAAAGGACGAAAGCACCAAACATTCCATATCTCATTCTGTCATTCCTGTAAAGTAGCTGTTTATTGTGCATAATATTTCTTCTATCTATTTGTCTAATGATGATGTTTCTTTGCTTAATATGGGTTTAAATTTTGTCCCCACGGCACTTGTCTCAGAAGTGAAGTGCAAGACATTAAGGATTTTTATCATCATTTAAATTTATTATTCTTTTTAAAGACAAGGACCATAGCAGTTTTGATGCTTTTAGGTTCAAACCATCTTCTTTTCAACCTTCCAGAAAAAAATATGTGACAGCTTTTGAACAAGCTGTATTAAAGGAATTACATCTTAATTTACATAAAGACACTGTTCATCATAATTTTACTTTTAGAGAAAAGTTATCACGTGACTGTTTAAGCAGGAATACTGAAGTAGTGATTAATTTTGTTGATAAGGGAGGTGGTGTTCTGATATGGGATTTTCATGAATACCAACAGGAGGTTCTTGCCTAACCAAATGACCCTAAGTTTTATTCTAGGATGAATTTAGACCCCACTATGCAATTTAAACATGAAATTGACCATTTTTTTGGAACTAGCAGTTGATCAGGGCATTACTGATAGGAATATTATGAAACAACTAACAGATTCATAAAAATTAAAAAAAAAAAAAAATAGGACTTCCCATTGTGGCAGGCCTTGGCTCATTTATCGAAACCTTTTCAGCTTTTTTAACACATTATTTAAAACCTTTATTGCCTGCTATTCAATCTAGAATTCATGAGACTACAGAATTTTGAAATATATTAAAAGTTATAAAAATGGAAATGTGATGGTATAGGTGTACCTTGGACGTAAAATCTTTATACACCAATATTCATCACTGGTCGGGTTTGCAAGTTATGGAATGTTGGTTAAATAATGCTGACACATATAGTCCAGGTTTCAGTACCTTCCTTTTGTGTCTTAGAGAACATGTTTGACTAAAAATGTTTTTTTTTTTTATTTTAGGCATGAGTGTTATTTGCAGGTACAGGGTACTGCTATGAAGCCTCTTTTGCTCCTATATATGCTGATTTGTTTATGGGATATGTTGAGCAATTTTTGATATAAATTGTTGGACTGGGTTTGGACAATGCTGGTCTTTGATGTTTTTTTTTTCTTTTCTTTTCTTTTTACACTACACCTATGGATTATTCATTTTCTCTGCATAATGACACTTCATGTGAGAGTGAAACAGCAAAACCTCACTCTCACTCCTGATCATAACATGAGACTCATGCGATAGTCAAGACTGCTAAGGGGGTTAAAGTAGCAGAAATGTGAGGGAACAACTGAGGGAGGAGGTAGGAGGTGGAAGGTGGACCAGGTGGTTATCAGTCATTTACTTATAAGTAGTTAGGTAAGCAACTTTAGTTAGATCAGCTTTGCATTGGGAGAAGGTAGCACATGTTGGTGAACAAGGCATTTCTCCTCCCTTGGAGGTCTTACAGTGATGTCCTGGGTAAGATCACTAAAGAGAACCATATCTGTAAAAAGGTGTATCTAAGAACTAGGAACATGTTGATTGTGTTAATAAGGTTAAGTTAAGAATTATAACATGGTATAGCAGTCCTAATCAAAATGTGTACAATATCTTCAATTCATGGAAAATTTGTCACTCATGCCATGTTACAGACCTACAGTATTACTGGGTCATTTTAACTACCCCAACGTAAAGTAAGTAAAATTAATGAACTGGTCTTTATGTGTGGCAGAATTCATGGAATTAGTTGCATCTAGTAACTTCAGCCAGTGTGTTTACTTTACCAAAAGAGGCCATATATTCTGGATCTGATTTTTACTAATCAACCCAGTTTGATTACAAACATACAGGCTCTTGATCCCTTTATTAACACTGACAAAACATATATACATACACATACTTCAGGCATGGATAATAATGCCTTCTAGTCTATGGCTACTGACTTTATAATTCCAAATATCACAATATTTCCATCTAGAATTAATGTGCATTATTAAGGTAAAATTAATTTTGAAAAACATAAAACAGTATAAATTTTAACTAGACTGAAGTGTGCTCAAATAGCAGCCTGGATAGATGACCAAAATATATCTGCATACATTAACAGACTCATAGTTGTGCAAAGAACAGCAACAAAGCAGTGCAGACTCTGCAAAGTAAAAATATGAAGGAAGACAAAAAAACTTCACATATATGGAAGCCAGTAATTTAGTCAACTGTTTGTTAAAGTCAACATCTGTTAGTTGATACAGTTTGGTCAACTGAACAGATGGTCAGCAGGTGTGCAAGATAATTACATTATCAGAAATGAGGAATATGCTCTTTCCCTGGCATTGTGCTGTCTTGGAATTGCAATATAACATTAGCAGAGGGTGTGGTAGGTATAGCAGGACATACACACCACCCAAATCCCCTGTTTTTAACTTTTTTTTTACTTTTTACTTGCATATTCTGAGATTATTCCTCAGTGCATCCATAGTGATGGGTTGACATTTTTGTTGATGACCTTTTGTTGCTGATGTTAGCAGTGCTGACATTTGGGTATTTCAATTAAATATAATTTATATATACATACATATACTTACATATATGTGTATATATACATACACATATATAAATATATGTATATATCTGTATCTATCTATCTATATATATATGACTATATACACATATGTGTGGATTTACTTTCATTTACAGAAAGCCCAGAATGTCAAACATTATTTTCATGAGACAAAAATAATGAAAATGAAAATCCTGAACAGGGTAGTTTTTCCCAGGGCAAGTAAACACTTGGCCAAAACTACACAAAACACACCATACTATCTGAAACCCACCTATGTGGGGAGCTACGTCCCCCAAACCCCCTCGATGTAGGGTGCTGTGCCCCCACACACCCCTATCACATCAACTGTATAAATTCCTTTCTGCAGTCATTCCAGTGGTTCCAAAAATTTTTGGGATTCCAAAAATACATTCAAATATTGATGGCCCTCCATTAAGGCTCATTATGGCCACAGAAGGCTCTATTACAGAACCTCTGGCAAAGTTTATAGACCTGAAATTGAAAAGCACGTTTCTCTCATTCCCCCATGTCATCAGAGACTCTTGAGACTTGCTTAACAAATTATGTAATTTTAATGTTGACAGTATTTCTTTATTTGCTTCTTGTGACGTACAAAGTTTCTGTTCAGTTATCCCTCCATGAAGAGGGATTGGAATGGTTTGGAGAAATAGTTCAGAGAGTGGGGGGAGGGGGCTTACAGAACAAGATCAATTACCTGTGCATGACGTCATGGACATTGTATTGAGCAACAACTTCATGGCCTTTGGTGGTGAATATTACAAGCAATGTACGGCAGTACCGATGGGGGCTGCATGTGCCCACATTTTTACTAATGTGGTTGTCCTCAAGTGGGAACTTGATATTCTTTTCAAGATGCCATTATTTTGTGGTTGCTTGGGCTATTTCAGATACTTGGATGATTTATTATTTGTATGGAAGGGCACCACCAATAATTGTTTGCCACTTATGGAGGCGATGAAGTGCAGTATTAATTTTTTGAAGTTCATGTGCCAGGCTGATGTGCAGGGGATTAATTTCCTGGACACTGATATACAGAAGACAAGTAACAGTTGCCTAGAAATCTGGGTTTATAGGAAGCCCACTTACTGTAATTCATTTCTGTCCTTTACAAGTTATCATCTTTTTCACCAAAGGAAAGGTTTTGTGAAAAGTCAATCCATCAGGGTTTCTAGATTGACTTCCATATGGTTAGATGAAATCTCAGTCCTTAAGAGGATGTTCTTAGACCAAGGATATCCCATCTCCCTTTTGGACAGTGTTCAAGCTGAGGTGTGGAAAGAGAGAACGGACAGGTATGCAGCTATCATAAAAGGTGGCCTGGTGAACTCTATTCTATTTAACAAGAAGGACATGAAAAAAATTCACTGGCCAAAAGTGCATGGTTCTTCAACATGCTCTGGACACCAAGAATATACAGCAAATTATTTGCAATAACTGGCATGTCCTTTCCTGTGATGAAGGGACCACTTTATAAGCACTTACACAAGTGCATGGATCATGCAATCCCTAACAGATCCAAGATACTATCCTCCAAAAAAAGGAAGCCAATCTGGTGGTCCCCTGCCATAAACAAACTCTACAACAGAAGAAAGACACTGTTGCAAAAAAGAGTAAAATCCCATGATTGGAGGAACTCCCTGGTCAGCCTCAGTAAGAAGCTGAGATCCCTCATAAAATCCTCCAAAGCTAGTTACAAAAATAAAATCTCCACTGACTCTAAAGACAGCCACAAAGCATTCTATAGCTATGGCAAGAATCTCAATGGCAACACTCAGATCTGCTCTGAGTTACAACACAATGGCACTAAATATACAGAACCAACTGATATTGCCAACATCCTGGCAGATAGGTTCAGTGCTAACTTTACCCCCCTCTCATCCCCTAAAGGGCCCATCTCTATACCGGAAGAATGCAAAGTTCCTGTAATCATGGCTGCACAGGTAAAAACCACACTCTCCAAAGCCAAGAACACAGCATCCATGGGACCTGACAACATCCCAGGCTGTGTTCTACATGAACTACAGAACGAACTGGCACCCCACCTAAGTACCATGTTCAATCATAGCCTCACCTCAGGCTATGTGCCCACTGAATGGCACACAGCGATGGTTATCCCACTCCACAAAGGGAGAGCCAACTCAGACCCCAGAAACTACTGCCCCATTAGCCTGATGAGCCTGGTCTACAAGGCTATGGAATGTATCATCATGGAACTTATAAACAATGACACTGGTAATCTCCAAACTCTGGACCCCACCCAGTTCGGGTTTGTAAAAGGCAGATCATGTCTCCTAAATCTGATAGACATCTTTGAAGCGGTCACCAAAGCCGTAGATGAGGGTAAGGTGGTTCACACAGCCTATCTAGATCTCGCCAAGGCTTTCGACACCATCCCCCACTCTGGAATTATAGATAAACTCACTAAACTAGGTATAAATCCTTATGTCACAAGATGGGTTGCCAACTGGCTCACTGACAGAATCCACACTGTGAAAGTAGCAGACTCCAAATCCAACTTCAGACCAGTGACAAGTGGAGTGCCACAGGGCTCAGTCCTGGGTCCTCTCCTGTTTGGTATCTACTTCTCTGAAGTACAGGCTAACACAGAAGGTCTCTGGCTAATGAAGTTCACAGATGACTGCAAACTAGGAGCCATAATCAAAACTCCAAAAGATGTGGACATCCTACAAAAGAGCCTCGCTGAGACAGATGCCTGGTGTCAAAGCCATGGCCTCAAGCTCAATGCCAAAAAAGTGCATTGTCATCCCTTTTGGTAAAAACTCTGTACCCAGGAATTATCACATAGGTGGTAGTCTACTTAACACCGAGAGTGTGATAAGAGACCTTGGGACACAGGTGGACAGTAGTCTCTCCTTTGATAATCACATTGCCACAGTAGTCATGAAATCCTTCTACATGGCACACTGCTTCACAAAAGGTTTCTCATCCAGGAAAAAAGAGGCCATTGTTCCCCTCTACCCGTCACTCAATAGACCCATTATAGAGTACAATGCCCCTTTTGGTATGTACCTCACAAGACATCTACAACAATTGGAAAGGCCACAGAAATACTTCACAAAGAGGATTACTGGCCTCAAACAGATGCCCTACGCAGACCATCTCAAAAAACTGCAGCTTTACTCCACTGAATATTGCCTACTCAGAGGCGATCTCTGCCTAACACACAAAGCTATGTCAAACCTAGAGCTTTTGGACATGCTCCACTTACAGAAAGCCCAATCCCTCCGAGCTACATGCTCTAGAGACCTAAACCTTGTCACCACAATAAACAAAACAAGCTGGAGGGATAGTACTTCCCATACTTTGGAACAAACTACCTATCTATATCAAACAAAGCTTCTCATTAGCACTCGTCAAGAAAAATCTTGATGACTGGATGGGAGACAGGAAATTCACCCCAGGGATCACTTCTGTGGCTCTGCTCGACAGAGGTACAGGAAAATAATTTTCATGGGTTGCGAAAGCCAGGGTACCTTTTGGCTAGGCTTATATAGGCCCTAGGGCCAGTAGCCTAGTACCTACCTACGAACCTAAGAAGAGTTGGTTAATAGCCAGCCCGCATTTACATACAAAAGGATACCTAATATCAAAAATTTATTGGAGAGACCTTGTTTTAATTTTCTGTCCAGGTTTCAGGTGGCACTGAAATGTGGAAGATCTCCCCAGTGTTGATATACTGAGAACAGCTATACTGGCCCATTAATAGCTATCATTATGAAATTTGCAAAAGGGGGTAAGCTTTATTGCTACTCTGAAAGGGTGGTATACATTGCAGTCTGTACTCAATGTCAAGTGTTCTATGTGGGCAAACCAAAAATGCCTTCAACCAAAGGATTTATCAGAATGTTTATAGTATACAGAAGGCTGGCAACAGGAGTGCTCTTGCCAGGCGTTTCCTATTGGCTTTAAAAGATTTAAGTTTTTATCTAGAGCAAGTGCAAGCAGCTGCTTACACAGGGGACTGGAAGAACAAATTACTGCATTTCGAAATGTTGTGGCAACTTAGATTAGACACCACACATACTTGCCAGGGATTAATGACAGTATTTCCATTACCAGTGAACTAATATGAGGGCTTCCAAGTTGCAAATAGTATTGTAAATAGTGTTTATTTTATATTTCACTGTTTTCCAATACTCTAACATTTTCCTGTTTTTTTGTGGTTTCTGCCCTCTGACTGGGTATTTTTGGGGGCGTGTTCATGAATATGTTTTAAATGCTGTTCTCACTTCCTATTTCATGGTTCTGAAGATGCCTCTTGTATAAGACGAAAGTGTTAAATCATGGCTGTTGCAGTTTCTAGCTTTTACTTTGTTATTAAAGTTCTGTGGTAGTCCAACGGCTGGTATTTTTTTTTTCAATTTTAGTGCTGTTTACATCAGTGCTGGCTTTCCTGCTTATTTGTGGATTGCCAACACCAGGATCGCACTACATTAGAGAAAAGGGCATATTTCCCCACACTGGGTAAGTGTTTACTTACCCTGAGAAAAACTACTCTGTTCGGGATTTTTATTTTCATTATTTTCATCTCGCAAAAATAACATTTGACATTCTGGCTTTCAGTAAATGAAAGTAGACCCATATATATATATATATGTGTGTGTGTGTGTGTGTGTGTGTGTGTGTGTGTGTGTGTGTGTGTGTGTGTGTATATATATATATATATATATATATATATATATACAAACACATATACATACATTTATATATATATATATATATATATATACACGTATATGCAAACTTTAAGTACCTCAAGGGTATACATGTCCAAAAGACCAATGTCTTTTAGAGAAGAAATTAAACCCTAGCAAGTTGGTACAATTTCAGGACACAAATGGTTCAGAGATGGTATACATAATTTTCTTCCAAAAGACATGGATACAGTAATTAGAAGTTATGTCCTTACCATAACGTTCCATATGGAGTGTTCATCTCGCCTTTGTTCTTACACCTGGGTTCGGAGCCGATCCTCGGCTCCGTGTCGGCCGCTTGGTAAGCTCTGCATCGAGAAGAAGCTCGAGACCAACCTAACTCCCACAATCCCCCTCTGCCTTTACCTCAGATCTAGTTTGCAAGCAAACCAGAAGTCAACAGAGAGTAACACATTCATGCCAAAACAACATAACTGAAAGAAACATATACATATATATATATATATATATATATATATATATATATATATATATACATATATACACAACAACTGCGTAATGCAGAAGCAGGAGAAACCAAACTGGACATTCTTCCTGAGGGTGGGAATGTAAGAACAAAGGCGAGATGAACACTCCACATGGAACGTTATGGTAAGGACATAACTTCTAAATGTGAGAGTGTTCAATCTCGCCATTTGTTCTTACACCTGAGTAGTGTCCCTAGCTCCATGTTCCTGAGGAACTCACGGGAGAACGTTCTTGAGCACAGTGGAACCAAAGGTTGCCCTGTCCCTAGAAACCCTGTCTACCTTGTAATGAGAAATGAATGTATGTGGTTTAGACCAAGTGGCAGCTGCACAAATAGTGTCTAATGGTAAGCGAGCTGCATGAGCCAGGGATGTAGATACTGATCTTGTAGAGTGCCCCTTGGGTTTGACAGGTAAAGTTTGTTCCGAAGTAGCATAAACAAATATAATGCAATCAGTTAGCCATTTGGAAAGGGTTCGTTTAGTAACTGCTATACCTTTCCTGCTGTCTGCAAAGGCTACAAAAAGTTGATCTGTTTTCCTGTGATCCTTTGTTCTATCCAGGTAAAATCTAAGTTGTCTATGAACATCCAACTTGTGTAACATATACTCCAACTTATTGGAGTGGTTCTTGAAAAAGGTAGGGAGCTCAATGGATTGATTAATGTTATTAATGGAGCAAACTTTGGGAAGAAAGGAAGGATTAGTGCGAAGAGATACTCTGTCAGAGTGAAAGATCAAATAAGGATGTTTAATAGAAAGAGCCTGAAGCTCTGACACCCGTCTAGCCAATGTAATGGCCACCAAAAAGAGGGTCTTCCATGACAAATATTTCAATGGACAAGAAGTGGCTGGTTCAAACGGTGGTAGCATCAATTTAGATAATAAAAGGTTCAAGTTCCAAGGTGATGTAGGAGTTCTAACTGGTGGTCTAATATGGAAAGATCCTTTCAGAAAGGCCTTACAAAGTCTGTGAGCCATAATAGGAGCCCCACATTCTTCCACATGAAAGTTGGAAATGGCAGCCAATTGCACTCTCAAAGTGGCAGGAGAAGCTCCTTGGTGGAACAATTCGGTTAAAAACTCCAAGATCTTATTTAACGGAGCTATAACAGGGTCCAATTGCTGTGTATTTGCCCAGTAAACAAAACGCTTCCATTTACTAGTGTAAGTCTTTGTAGTGGAAGCTTTATGAGAAGCCACTAGTATATTCTGAACTGCAGGTGAAAGAAGATCAGACCTGGCTAAGTAGGGAAGCAGAGCAGCCAAGCTGCTAGTTGGAGTGAAAGTAGCGAGGGGTGGGGAGCCCCTGACGAGTGGGTCAGTAGATCCGGCTCCGGGTCCAGGATCCAGGGTTCCCGAATGCGGTGTGCCAGAAGAAAGGGAAACCAGATTTGATGAGGCCAGAATGGGGCAATGAGGATAATCGTCCTTTGCAGGTTGTTGGCTTTCTGCAGAAACTTTGCAATCAGGGGAAAGGGAGGAAAAGCGTAAAGGAGACCCGGGGGCCAATCGTGAACCAGAGCGTCCCTGGGGACTTCCCCTGGAGGGGGTAATAGGGAAAAATAGCTCCTGCATTTGGCGTTCATTGGAGACGCAAAAAGATTGCAGGAAGGCTGGCCCCATTTGCGAAAAAATCTCCTTCGCAACTGACTGTTTGAGGGACCACTCGTGAGGCAACAGGATTGCTCTGCTCAACCTGTCGGCTATGACGTTGGATGACCCCGGGATGTGCGTTGCTATCAGAAAGCGACCCGTGGACTCCACCCATTGCCAGATTCTCATGGCCTCTCTGCATAGCTGATAAGACTTGGTTCCCCCTTGTTTGTTTATGTACCAGACTACGGACATGTTGTCCATCTGAACTGCAATAGTCCCTAGAGGAAGAAGGGGAGCAAAGTGTTGCAACGCTAGAAACACTGCCCTCAACTCTAGAACATTGATGTGCAGATTGTACTCTAAATTGGTCCATTCGCCTTGGATTGTCTGTCCCTGAAAGATGCCCCCCCACCCTATCAGGGAAGTGTCCGTGGTAACCGTAGCTGTCGGCGTGGGTAGCACAAATGGTCTTCCGCTGGAAAGATTGCAAGTCCGGAGCCACCAGGCTAGGTGTGATTTGCATGTGTTTGTGATTAGAATTTCATGTGTCAGAGGTAGCTGTTGGAACGACCATTGTGCAAACAGTAGCCATTGTAGAACTCTCATGTGCAGTCTTCCCAAGGGTATCGCAATGAGAGAAGCTGCCATGAGACCCAAGACCTTCAGAACCAGCTTTGCTGGGGATTTTCTGGATGACAGAAGGAGAGATATGTGGCTTTGTAGTGAGGCTATCCTTTCCGGAGGAAGCCTTAGAACTAAACAACGCGTATCCAATTCTGCTCCTATGAATAAGATATGCTGTGATGGCTGTAGTAAAGATTTTTCGAAATTTACGGAAATTCCGAGTTGAACACAAAGCTGAAGTGTGTAATCCCTGGCCTGAATCAGTTGATGCTGGGTGGTGGCAGAAAGGAGCCAGTCGTCCAGATACGGAAACACCTGGAATCCCAGGCGTCTCAAGTGAGACGACACCACTGCCATGCATTTGGTGAAAACCCTGGGGGCTGAGGTCAGACCAAAGGGCAGGGCTCGAAACTGAAAGTGACTGGCTCCCAGCCGGAAGCGCAAGTGATCCCTGGATGCCCTGGCCATTTTGATGTGGTAGTATGCGTCCTTCAGATCTATTGAGCACATCCAGTCGTCCTTCTGTAAAAATGGAAGGATCGATTGAAGCGTGACCATCCGGAACTTTTCTTTCTTGATGAAGGTATTGAGTTTGCTCAGGTCCAGAATTGGCCTCCAGTCCCCTGTCTTTTTTGGAACTAAAAAGAACCTTGAGTAAGTTCCGAATCCTCTTTGGTCCGCTGGGACTGGTTGGATGACTCTTCTTTCTAGCAGCTTTGAAATTTCTATAGCTGCAGGGCCTCGCAGATGGGGCGGCACATCTGGGAGTCTTTTCTGGAATTGGGGCGATAGGAAGGGTATTCTGTAGCCTCTGGTAACAACGCTTTTTACCCAATTGTCTGATGTAAGACTTTGCCAGGCCTGAGGGTATAAAGCTAAGTGACCCCCGACTGCCTCCAGAGCAGGACAGTCGGGCCTCCTCTCAGGAGTGTTGGAAAGGTTTCCCAGGGGGTGTATCCCTGTCACCTTGGTTTTGCAGACCCCCTCTGCCGCCAGGGCGGCGTCTTCCACCTCTGCCCCTCCTCTGCCTCTAGAGGGGCATCACCCTGTGTGCCTGGGAAAGAACCTTGGGGTTTTGAAACCACATTTTTCCACCACGTTGCCCTTTGGGGTACGGTCTGGATGGGGTGGAAAAACGGACTCCGACAGCAGACAGAGTCTTTCCCTCTTGCTCACACCGGGTAAGGGTCTCCTTTACTTTGGGGCCAAAGAGAGTGGCACCATCAAATGGGGCGTTAGTAAAGGAAGACTTGAAGGCCTCCGCAAATGAACATAGGCGCATCCAGGATTGTCTACGAAGAGCAATCGCTGAAGCTGCTGCCCTACTCGATCCTTCAGCTGCGTATGAGATCAGCCTCATGGACGAGTTCGCAATAGATGTAAGGGTATTGAGATGTGCTGTAACCTTCTCTGAGACAGCAGCATCTGTAGTACCCTGGAGGGTATCTCCCAACTCTTTGATTAGATCCCCTCTGTAGCCGTGTGAAGTGGGTCAAATAGTTCAGGGATCGCATAGAAAAAGCCGCTGAACTAAAAATGCGCTTCCCATACCTGTCCATAGTCCTAGAGTCTCTGTTAGGTGGATGGACAGATGAGGAAGATTCAGACATCTCCTTTTTCATGGCCGCTGCCACCACCATAGCGTCCACTGGCACTCCCTTTGTCAGATAAGCCTTATCCTGAGGGGCAGTAATATATCTGTTAGGCTTTCTAGGGACTGGCTCCACCGTGTCAGGCGTCTCCCACGCCCTTCGAGCAATCAGCTCCATCAACTCATCAAGGCGGAGTGACCCAGGAGGAGGAAGGGCGAGCACCGAATGCCTTCAGCAAGACTGACTCATCCTCAGAAGGGGGGAGGGATTGCCAATCACCTCTCTGCTTTAGGATCTCCAGGATGTCAGAAAAAGAGACATCCTCTGAGGGTGACTTTGGGGACCCTTCTGACTCATCCAAGTCAGTGTCCGATGTCAATGATTCTTGTGGAGAATCTAAGTGTCTCCTCTTACACAATCTTTTCCTCGGAACTTCCTCGGGGGGGGGCCTCCGAAGAAGCCTCCGAGGAAGAGTGGGCACCCTCCAGGGGTGGCTAAGACACTGGTGCTCGACGCTTAGATGTAGCCGTGGGTGCAGAGGAGGATAACGGTCCTTTATGGGAAGGAGAAGCTGTTTCTGCTGACGTGGTTGTCTGAGTAGACAACACCTTCCTCATGAGGTCGAAGGCCCCCGGGTCCCGAGTCGAGGTATCTCCCGGTTCCGAGGAAATCGGAAGAATCCCCGAGACAGGCACCAAAGGCATCGACCCCGAGGACGGAGCCGAGTCGATCCGAGCCGAGGCCCCGAGAGGGAGCGTTGGAACCGAAACATCGGTCCGACTCTCAGTCCCAGATCCAAGGATGGATCTTCGGCCCCATGACTCCGGTACCGGTACTGATGGAGTCGAGGTGAACGGAGCCGACCGAGAAAAAGATGGTTCTGGCACCGAGGGCTCCACAATCACCAGATCAGCCTCTCCCGGCTCCGCAGACTGGATAGGTCTCGGAGGAGGAACAGGTGGAGATAAGGGAAGGCCTTCGAGTCTCGACACCAACTGGGAGGAGACAGAGATGAGTTTGGATAAGGCCGTATTCTCCATTAATTTCTGCACCACGCGGTCTACATCGGTGTCGGAGAGGGGCCTGGAAGAGCGTGTAGAAGGAATCGAAGACGGAGCCGACCTGAACAGTGCCGGGGGAGGGAGCTCCGTCACCGCTTCCAAGACTCGAGGCTCGGAAACTGACAACAGTTCAACACTCGGCCCGAAGTCTGTGGAACCGGTGATCGAACTTTGACTGAAGAGCTCGGAGCTGATGACCTGGGCTCCGACGTCTTCGATTCCTTCGAGGATTTGGATGTCTGGTCTGATGCATCCAGAGCCTCTTGAAAAGCAGGCTTCAAAAGCCCCCTATCCATAAGTTTCCTGCGCCTATCTGTCATGACCCTTCCACTGAAAGAATGACAGATTGAGCAGTCTTCTTGCAGATGGAGAAGGCCAAGACAGTAGACGCAGGAACTATGATTATCAGTCACCGACATCTTCTGCCCACATTGGCAGCGTTTAAAGCCAGACTTAGCTTTCTCAGACATGTCACAAATTTAGGTACAGCTAACAGTGAAATAGTCAATATTATGTCAAGTCCAGTAATTTTGTCTAATCCAGAAAACTTTTTGTCAAATCCTGTAAAAAAGTCAATCCAGTAGTCAATCCAAGTTAAAGGGTGGGGTAGGCCCCGAGGGAAAACTCTAATAAAGTATATAAAAAGACTTTATACGGAACCGAGAATTCCTAAACACTACTAACACACACACACAGTCACTTAAAGACAATTTTTTTAGAAAAAAATTTAGGAGAAATATAAGAAAATTATAAATCTTAGCTTGAGGTTGCTCGAGCTCATCAATCTGATGCGAACGTTGCAGCGGCAAACTAGATCTGAGGTAAAGGCAGAGGGGGATTGTGGGAGTTAGGTTGGTCTCGAGCTTCTTCTCGATGCAGAGCTTGCCAAGCGGCCGACACGGAGCCGAGGATCGGCTCCGAAACCAGGTGTAAGAACAAACGGCGAGATTGAACACTCTCACATCATGGGTTAGTCTTATTGAAAACATTGTAGAATAAAAAGAGGTAGTGGAATGTAAATATGTATACAATGTACAAAAATCAATTCTAAATCAAGTCATCTATTGGACAGACGAGATAGATGAGGATCGCTTGACCTACCAGCATAGTTAGTCTATGTTTCTGTGTCTGTACAGAGTCCAGATATGTTTAGTAATTCATCAATTTCTTAGAACACATTGATATTAAGTAGTTTATTGAAAGAAACAGCAGTGTACTTACCACAGCCTGAATTTTCAAGAAATCTTCAACTGTGTTTGGAGGCATTTGCATTTCCTCTAAACTGAAGCATAAACAATTATTTTAAAAATTGCATAATACAGTCTCTGCCATGAAACTAAAACATAAGCAAAAATCGTTAAATCTCTTACTCCTAAAGTACAGCTAATCAATCCACATTATCTGTTGTAGTCCATACATAGTACTGAAGTAAATGACAGTTTAACGTATTTTTAATGTGAAATACAGATTAACACATGTAGTACTAAAACATAGCATCCAACGTTGCCAAATCCCTTTACGTAAGAAGTACTTAAATGTCCACTATCTATAATCTAAACCAAATCTGGAGTGAACTAAAGCAGCTCACAGGGATTTTCAATTAAGCTCTAATATCAGATTGATGCTCAATAATGCGGTCCCTAAACGCCCTAAAGGTCTTCCCAATATAAAAGGACAGGCACTGCCCACACAAGGCCACATATACCACACTCCTACTGTGACAATCAAAATGGGCCCCAGACCTAACAGTAACCCCAGCCACTTTATATTCGGAACCAGTTGAATTGATCAAATGACATACACTGCACCTACCACATTTGAAGGTACCCCTACTCCTGTTTGAAACAAGATGGGGCACCTCATCCCTTTCCAAAAGCTGCTTAAATGAGCGACCCTTCCTAAAGACACATCTAGGTGGTACCCCTAATTTGTCACTGACCAGTTGGTCAAGCTTCAAAAATTTCCAGTTGCTGATAACTATCTCAGCAACATAAGGTGCATCAAAAGAGTAGGTCGTAATAAAAAAGAGCTGATTGCCCTCATTAACCCATGTGAACCTAACACCACTCTCAGAATCAGTTGTAACTGTGCCAACACTCTCTCCATCCACAGCATTGACACCTAAACGCCCCGGCCCAGAGTCAGGTTTTCCATGTAATAATGCCCAATAAATACCACTTGACCTTTTTGATATAACCTCATTAGCAATGCACGTGCATAATGC
The DNA here is from genome assembly GCF_019279795.1 of Protopterus annectens. Classification (NCBI taxonomy): domain Eukaryota; kingdom Metazoa; phylum Chordata; order Ceratodontiformes; family Protopteridae; genus Protopterus; species Protopterus annectens. The sequence goes on along the minus strand of NC_056739.1, from coordinate 1,041,776,726 downwards.
TAGCGGGTAAACACGCCTAATAAACATCAATTTGATGAATTCAATTTCCTTGAAAAAAATCAGCATCCAAACTGGTCATTCTTGCTGCCCTGACCACTTGCCCTTTAACGATTGCTTTCTTTTGATGGTCAGGGTGACAGCTTGAATAACTCAAATAAGAATTTGAAAATGTAGCCTTCCTATGAATAGTGGAAATCAAACCAAAATCAACAGGGTTGATTGTCAAATGAACATCCAAATAACCAATTTCTACTTTGCTCATATTATATGTAAACTGCAGAAATTCCACCGAATTATTAACATACTCCATAAATGCCCTAACCTCATCGAGTCCACCTTCCCAGATAATGAACAAATCATCCAGGAAGCGGGTGTAAAAACTAACATAGGGCATAAACCGGCTAGTGAATAAAAATTGTTGCTCCCAGTATGCCATAACATAATTGGCATACACTGGGGCACAAGCCGCCCCCATAGCAACACCAGTTGTTTGCTTGTAAAAACATCCCTCAAATTGAATAAAGTTATTATTGAGGACAATTTCCATCAAACCCGTCAACAAGTTGATTCTGTCCTGATCATACAACCCTGTTTTGAGCAACTGACATTCCAACCATTCAAGCCCTATTGTTGTAGGAATGACCGAAAACAAATTGACAACGTCCACTGTAATCAATATGGTATCATTGCCAGTCCTAACTCCTTTTAATCTCTCCAAAAATGACCAGGAATCCTTAGTAATGTAATCAAATTTCTTTAAACCCTTTTGTAATTCATAATCCAAAAATTTGCTTATAAAACAAGTTTTGCTACGCTTCCCATCGACAATGGGTCTAAAGGCTAAGTTGTTTAAACCTTTATGTATTTTGGGTATTCCAAAAATCCCGCTGACTAGTGGATAATCATTGTTCAAATAACTGTACTCTGCTTCATTTATATGCCCCTGCCATAGTAAATCTTCAATGAACAAATTAACCTTACTGTAAGCAATATTAAGCTGATTAAGGCTAACCTCTTCGTAAGTATCCGTAGCTAACAAAGCCATCATACTATTTACATAATCAACCCGATCAGTAAGTATTAAGCCATTACCCTTATCAGGTTTCATGAATCTAATAGTTCCATCATTTACTAATTCTTTGAACAAACCATGCTCATCAGAAGTTAAATTGTCCATTCTATTATAGATTTGCCTATTATGTGTATACCTCGCCTCAGTAAAATGTTCCCTGATTTCAAACTCACAAATCTTTTCATACGCGTTAATCACACCATTACTAGGGGGCATATACTTACTTGGTTTCTTTAAAACCGAACTTGCTTTGTTACAATTTGTACCATCAAACAACAATTTCAAGTTCATTTTCCTCGCTAACAATTTTAAATCCACTAAGGTGTCACTTAAAATACCCCTTGCTAAGGGAACAAAAGTTAACCCTTTAGCTAATAGTTCAACATGCCGCTCATTAATAACTTTGCTAGAATAATTGTAAATTTTAAAGTCATCATAAATATTAGCTACAATTAATGGGTTACTAAGCCCATAATTGTAAACAGCTTTAGATTCACCATCAGCTATTTGAATTAATTCCTCAATACCACAGTCATCCACAAGATTTTGGAATACATCACTAGAAAATTGCGTATTAGAATCATTCACATCACCCATCAGTAGCTCATAATTCAAATCCAGCTGTGTTGAAACCCCACTGGTAAAAGAAGGCAAAGAATACAAACTAACATCTAGTAAGGAACCCAATTCAGCATCCCCATTACCAATATTATCAACTCTAAGCTCTCTAGGGGCAATCATAGGAGGTAAAACAGCCTTACACTCAAAGGGCTGCTTGATACTGGCACAAAGTACCCATGTCGTTAGCCATTATTGAAGTTTGTGGCTCTCTTAATAAATCTATTTCAAACAAGTGCACACTTTCTTCACTCAAAAAAGATGAGCCATCAGACAAATCAGGATGCAACTGCATATTTAATTGCATACTACCTATATCATGTGCATCCCCAAAACCACACTCGTAATTGGTTGACAAATCCGAAATTGAACCACTATTAGAAAATTTAGGCACATTAACACAGTTACCATACATTACTGCAGTGTTATTTGGTTCCAAACCATAAGCGTTACTAAATGACGGCACATACAACTCACAAGGGGTCGATAGTGCCGTGTTACTAAAATTACACACATTATAATCTACACATTTTCGCTCACAACACATAGAAAATGCCCCATCATTCCTAAAGTCTGACTCATCAGGCGTTCTTTCAAATGAAAAAGAAGAAAAGGAAGCATTCACAATAAAGTCGCTGTTTTGTACAGGAGAATTGCTGGCATTGCACAGAATGTAGAAATCATCGCTCCCTTGTGAACACAGTTCAACGCCTTCAACAAATGTAGCATTTTCGTTAAAACCCATACGACAAACAAATTTAGCATTGCTGTCACACAGCGATCCACCAGGCACTGTGCAAACATCTTTCTCCAAATTGCGAACACCATACATTACAGAAGTAGAAGAGCCAGGCATACTGCCTCTAGGAAAGCTACCAATGTTACTTGCTCTAACAGACTCTGCTAACAGCTGCCCCATTGGGCAAAAAGACACAGGACGGCTGTTAGAAGCAGTGTCAATACATTCCTGATGAAACCAACAGTTAGGGGACTTCGGTTGAGCAAAAAAACGTCCTAAATGTGAAAGCTCACCTGGATGATTGAAGCCACTACCAAGCCTCACCTCCTCCACTGGACCCGATTGCCCCTGCTGTTTAAATCGCTGAAGTTCCTTGTCTTTGGCTTTGCCCCTTGCCTGACGAAATCGCTGGATTCATTAGGTTCCTGATGCTGATTTCGACCCCTTATCCTCTCTGACCTTCTTGGCTCTACATCTAAAGGGAAATCAGCTCGACCAGGCGCTTCATTTGAAACCTCATCTGCTGATGTCATTTCCGATTCTCTGTTGAACACGCTCTTGTTTAAAGGGACTCTGCCATAGCAATTACCTTCGGACATGGGATAAACTTGATTACGTTTGTACTCAGTAGTGTCCCTTTCAATCTTTTTTGCTTTTCTAGCGTGTACAGACGCACATTGAGAGTTCACATCAGTCAGCAGATTATTATAATTAGTTACATAGTGTTCAAAATTTAAATCAGTAGTAATTGCCTCATTTTCGGCTTCAAGCTCAACCAGTAAGGAAGCAATTTGCTGGTCATTGTACTTAATGATAATAGTGAGAAGTTCAAGCCCCATTTTATCATAAAGACTGTGTACTTCTTCAAGCATGTCCCTTTTTGCTTCAATACCATTGGGGTACTTCCAGGCCTGCAGACCCTTCGGCACAATACCACAGTCAATATTCTTTTGCAAGTACCCATTTTCAATTTGCAGTTTTTTGAGCAAAAATAACTTTTTTTCAAAATCTTTTAAACGCTGTGCCAAGGGCTTGAAGCCATTCCTTTCAACATTCACCACCACCCCACTATGTTGGAAATTAAATTCATTAACTCTCCACTTATCCACATCAAAAGCAGGTAAAATCTTACCACCAAGATTGCCAGAGGTGGAAGGATTCGCAGCCCTCACTCCAGTATTCACCTCAGGAGAACCACGTCCTGCACTTACAATAGAAGCGAACTCACGCCTTCCAGCCGGCCCTGGTCCAGCCTTATTGTCCTTGTTATCCTTTTGCTGACCTTCTACCAAGCACTGAATTTGCTTAGAATGCTCAGCTAATTGCTGGTTAATAGCCTCCAATAAGCCCAAAATGTCTGGTCCAACACCACCACTCTCCATACTAGAAAAGCAACCAGAACAAATACAGACCAGCAAGTAGACTCCAAGGAAGCAACCAACTTGTGACAACTCACACAACGAATTTACCTAGGTTTCATCATTATTCAGACTTCTTCAGAATACAAATGATAAAAAACACTCCCTTTTTATATAAAACACATGATAATGACATCATCAAACAATCAGTACTAAAGGCCAGCTTTCAAAATAAAAGCAACAGTACAAGCATTGCTAAAAACAATTTGCAGAGACCTGAACTGAAAACAGCCCAATAAACTACTGCAAATAAGCACAAATCGTAAAATCAACAATGAACTTTGAATATACATATGTATGAATGCAAAAATTCATATAATAATCAACAAACCTAGCCTAAAATGTTCCTTAGTCTCAAAATAGGCATGATGCTAATGCAGTCATTAATGCCTGGAAACACCAAAGCATTTAATTTCAACTGCCATTTCATCTCACAAATGTCTAGGTGCACTTCAAGTTTTTTACCCTGGTTGTCAACCAATACCTGCTGTATAACACTAAATTTAAAAGTTTGACCAGCGTTGGTTTCAATATGCCTGTATAAAGCATTGGTCTTTTTCTTCAATCTAATATCAGATTGATGCTCAATAATGCGGTCCCTAAACGCCCTACAGGTCTTCCCGATATAAAAGGCCGGGCACTGCCCACACAAGGCCACATATACCACACTCCTACTGTGACAATCAAAATGGGCCCCAGACCTAACAGTAACCCCAGCCACTTTATATTCGGAACCAGTTGAATAATGAGGTGCCCCATCTTGTTTCAAACAGGAGTAGGGGTACCTTCAAATGTGGTAGGTACAGTGTATGTCATTTGATCAATTCAACTGGTTCCGAATATAAAGTGGCTGGGGTTACTGCTAGGTCTGGGGCCCATTTTGATTGAAGGTAAATGCTTTGGTGTTTCCAGGCATTAATGACTGCATTAGCATCATGCCTATTTTGAGACTAAGGAACATTTTAGGCTAGGTTTGTTGATTATTATATGAATCTTTGCATTCATACATATGTATATTCAAAGTTCATTGTTGATTTTACGATTTGTGCTTATTTGCAGTAGTTTATTGGGCTGTTTTCAGTTCAGGTCTCTGCAAATTGTTTTTAGCAATGCTTGTACTGTTGCTTTTATTTTGAAAGCTGGCCTTTAGTACTGATTGTTTGATGATGTCATTATCATGTGTTTTATATAAAAAGGGAGTGTTTTTTATCATATGTATTCTGAAGAAGTCTGAATAAAGACGAAACCTAGGTAAATTTGTTGTGTGATTTGTCACAAGTTGGTTGCTTCCTTGGAGTCTACTTGCTGGTCAGTATCTTATCTTTGCCAAATTGCTAAAATATTTGAAAAAATTCTGTTCAAATAATGTCCCCAAAACAATAATAGCTATGGCCTACTGTCAGATAAGCAGCCTGGCTTCAGAAATGCCTTTAGTACCACAACAGCATTACTGGCAGCAAATGATTCTGCATTACAGCAGTATTTATAGGGGCTTCTCAAAGCTAGAATATTTCTGGACATGACTAAGGCATTTGAAACCATAAAACAATATTATTTTCACCAAGATGAAAAAGAAAAATAATAACTTTGGCTGTAACACTATCAAATAGTTCTAAAGTTACCTTGAAAATTGAACTTTATTTCAAGGAGCAATTGTACACAATAAGAAACACCCAATTAAGATATTATCTCCTTAACCCATACCCCTTTAAAACCATCAGAGAATGTGCTTTCTCTAGACAGGGCCAAGTTTTATGGAAAAAACTCCCACATGATATTAAAAGGCCAACACTCACTCCTTGTGTTCAAGACAGACCTGTCATTGCTTTAGGGACAATGGATAACTATTTTTGTCATTACCCTGCACTCAGTGTTTTTTCTTGTCTAATTCCATGATTACTTCTGCTGTGGCTGCCAGTGTAATACTGTAACTAATGTATACTTTGCGCACAGATTACTGTAAGCTTATTGGAGATATTAATCTTTATGCAAGAAGCATACGTAACAGAGAGAGTATAAAAATAAACACTCAAGAATATAGACATCTCTGCAGTTACCAAGACATGGTTTAAAGCAGCAAGGAATACTCTGGCAGTGCAAGGTTTCAGTGCCTTCTACACTTTTAGACCAGTAGCTCCACAGACAAGGGCTAAAGGTGGAGGTGTCTCGAAATAACATAGTAAAAAGCATAACTCTAGGGTGGTCAAACAGAATGACAAGATGGAGTTCCTCCATGTGCATATCACCAAAGACAAAATCCAGTACCATATCCCAGCTAGCTACAGGTCACCCTCCATGTCCCAAGAAGCTTACAATGCATACTTGGACCTACTGGAGATACTTACCATCCCAACCTAACACACTACTTGTGGGAGACTTTATTTACTCCTGTATAGACTGGGAATCCTACACAGTCTCAACTCTACAGGCACAAAGATTCCCGGAATTTGTAAATACAAACACCCTTGACCAAACAGTGAATATGCCCACTACAGACACTCCAACATACTGGACCCCATACTCACAAATATGGGTGAATGCTGCATCCACCCCCAATATCACATCCTCCCTGGTAAAGTATGACCAGAAAGCTGTCTCCTTCAAAATCAAAATCAATTCCATAATCCCAGTACAACTAGTAATAGTTAGGAACTATTCCAAGGCAAGTTACAGTTTATTAGGTGATCGCATGTCAAAATTTAATGCTCCTCCCCTCTAAACTTTGAGAACATAGCAGCATACCCTGCATTGCTCTCAGAAACTCCATGTCAATACCTGCGTAGAGGCTGCTGTACCTAACAGAAGTAAGCTCAGAACTAGTCCAAGAAACCAACTGCCCCGGTGACATCCAAAATTAAACAGGATATACAATAAAAGGAAGAAAACCTAAGGCAAAAATCAGGAAGGGTGATTCCCATCAAGATATAAACTCTCTCATCAAACTAAATAGGCAAGTAAAAAGGTTAATTAGGTCAAACAAACCCAACATTGAGGTTAGGATAGTTTCCTAGGTGAAAGATAACATAAGGCCTTCTACAGCTATGTCACAAACCTCAAGGGTAACACAAAGCAATATTCTGAACTGCTGGTTAATTCTGCCACACTCACCAAGCCTAGTGATATAGCGAACCTGTTAGCAGACAAATTCTGATTCAACTTTAACCCCTCTCACCCCTAAGTATTTCCCAAAAAATACTCTAAACACAAATCCTCCAGCTATAAATAGGGACCATGTACTGGCTGTGCTTGCTAAAGCCAAGAACGCAGCATCAGTGGGCCACAATAACATTCCAGGATGCCTCCTGAACAGTCTAAAATATACTTTATCAGGACCCCTGGAGTCACTATTAAATTGTGATCTTAAAAACAGGCTTTGTGCTACGAGACTGGAGGACTAGGATGTTCAACCCCATTCACAAGGGAGGGCCTTCAACAGTTCCTGGGAAATATAGACTCATTAGTCTGACTAGTTTTATTTGCAAAGCCATGGAAAGAATTATCATGGAAATTATCAAAAAGGCCATAGGAGACCTCACACTAGATCCATCCCAGTTTGGCTTTGTCAAAGCAAGGAAATGCTGAGTGAACCTGGTGAACTTCTTTGAAAAGGTCACTAAAGCAAAGAAGGAGGGGAAAACAGTGCATACAGCCTACCTCAACCACCAATACACTGGCCCAATGCTTCCTGGAATTCATCACCTCCAATGCCCTGGACCAGCTTATTCTGACCCTCACTAGAGGAAGCAACATCCTTGACCTGGTTATTACTAACATGGGTGACCATTGCTCTGCACCAATAGTCAATCCCTCCCTGGTCAGATCCAACCATGAACTAATCACCATGGAAATCCACATCTCACCCACACACCCTGGAAAGGTAACCATCTTGAAAAAACTTCTCCAAAGGTGATTTTGGACTACTAAAAACAGAGGTGGCTAACTTCACGGCATGCATACCAATGGAAAATAGCTGCATGACTGCCAAATCATACAGCAATGCACTGTATGAACATGTACATAAATACATGGAACTAGCCATACCCAAGAGAACCAAGATGCTCTCCTCTGAAAAAAGGAACCCAATCTGGTGGTCCCCTGCCATTAATAAACTCTACAACAGAAGGAAGAAACTGTTGCAGAAAAAGATAAAGTCTCAAGACTGGAAAAACTCCCTTATTAGCCTCAACAAAAAGTTGAGATCCCTCATCAAATCCTCTAAAGCCAGCTATGAAGCCAGAATTGCGGCAGACACTAAAAACAATCACAAATCCTTCTATAGCTATATCAAGAACCCGCATGGCAATACCCAGATTTGCTCTGAGTTACTTCACAATGGTACCTCATATACTGAGCAAACAGATATTGCCAACATACTGGCCAACAGATTCAGTGCCAACATTACCCCTCCCTCCCCAAAGGACCAATCACAATACCAGAAGAATGCCAGGCACCCAGCATTACTGCAGCACAGGTTAAAGCTGCATTGTCCAAGGCCACGAATACAGCTTCCATGGGACCCGATAATATACCTGGTGGTGTTCTACATGGACTACAAAGTGAACCGGCACCACATCTGTGTGCCCTGTTCAGTCACAGCCTCACCTCAGGCTTTGTCCCTACTGAATGGTGAACTGCTTCAGCCATCCCTCTCCATAAAGGGGAGCAACTACAGACCCTGGGAATTATCGCCCCATTAGCCTGATGAGTCTAATATGTACAGCTATGGAACGCAGCATCTTGGACCTGAGTAACAAAGATATAGGAAATCTCCAAACTCTAGACCCCATGCAATTTGGCTTTGTGAAAGGGAGATCATGCCTGTTCAACCTGGTTGACTTATTTGGGTCAGTCACCAGGGCTGTGGATGAAGGTAAGGCAGTGCATACAGCCTACCTCGATCTGGTCAAGGCCTTTGATACCATTCCTCACTCAGGAATTATTGATAAACTCACCAAACTAGGCATCAACCCCTATATCACTAGGTGGGTTGTAAACTGGCTCACAGATTGTGCTATCAGTGTGAAAGTAGCGGACTCCAAGTCAGAAGTCACGGCTGGAGTCCTACAGGGATCAGACCTGGGTCCTCTCCTGTTCGGCATCTACTTCTCAGAAGTCCAGGCCAACACAATGGGACTCTGGCTGACCAGGTTTGCAGACAACTGCAAGCTGGGAGCCATTATTAACTCCCCAGGTGATGCAGACATTCTACAGAAAGGTCTCACTGAGACCAATGACTGGTGTCAAAACCATGGCCTTAATCTTAACGCCAAAAAAATGTGTCCTCATCCCCTTTGGTAAAAACTCAGTTCCCACTAATTACCATATCAATGGGAGCCCACTGAACACTAAAGGCGTTATAAGAGATCTGGGGAAGCATGTTGACAGCAACCTCTGCTTTGACTACCACATTGCCACTATGGTCAGAAAGTCCTTCTATGTGGCACATCTCATTAAAAAGGGTTTTGCATCCAGGAAGAAAGAAGTCATAGTCTCTCTCTCTCTCTTCTTCCCTCATTAGACCAATCATCGAGTATAATGCCCATTTGACATGTACCTCACTAGACATCTGCAACAGCTGGAGAGGCCACAGAAGTACTTCATGAAGAGGATCCTAGGCATTAAACACATGTCCTACATGAACACTCTAAAAAGAATCCAGCTATTCTCTGTCTCATATCGCCTACTTAGAGGCAATCTCTGCTTGACTTACAAAGCCATGTCTGACCCAGGCCTGTTAGAAATGCTACATCTAAAGAAATCCCAATCTCTCCGCACCACACGCTCCAGACCTCAACCTCATTACCACAATCAACAGAACATGCTGGAGGGATAGGTTCCTCACCCAGAGACTACCCATGCTCTGGAACAGACTTCTCATACATGTCAGGCATAGCACCTCGCTGTCCCTCTTCAAGAGAAACCTTGATGAGTGGAGGGGTAATAGAAAGTTCACCCTGGGATCACTCCAGTGGCTCTACTTGATAGAGGCACTGGGAACTAATGTGGGGCAGCATGATGCCAGGGCACTTCTATGGGCTAGGCTTGTTATGGGCTAGGCTTGTAAAGGCCCCAGGGACATTAGCCTAGTACACACCTATGAACCTAAATCTGGCTAAAGCATTTGATACAATACACCACTTTGGCATTGTCAATAAACATACAGAACTAGGCATTAAGCCCTTTATAACATGCTGGATAGGTAGCTAGCTCATACATAGAACCCAAGAGGTTAGGATCAGTGAAGCCACCTCCACAGAGAGGCCAGTCACCAGTGTAGTTGCTCAGGGCTCTGTGCTGGGCCCATTACTCTTTGGCATCTACTTCTCAAATATTAAAGCCAATGTCAAAGGCATCTAACCAAGTTTGCAAATGATTGCAAACTAGGGGCAGTCACTCAATCTCCCCAAGGGAAGCACACCCTTCAAGCAGATCTAACATTGGCAAACGCTTGGTACCAAGTCCATGGCTTAAAACTCAACATCAAGAAATACATTATAGCAATTTTTGGGAAGTCAGCTACCCTAGGTAACTACGTCATCAAAAAAACACCTCAAAAATTGATTTACTAATCAGGGATTTGGGAACTCATGTAGACAGTGACCTAGCCTTCGACCAACCTGTGTCCAAGGCAGTAAGAAAATCCTTCTGTGTTGCTCAATTTATAAAGCAAGGACATGGCATCTAGATCCAGAGAGGTCATCATACTACTGTACTTGGCCCTTGTCAGACCCATCATAGTTCCCTTCAGTATGTACCTGACAAGACACATGCAGCAACTGGAATGTCCACAAATGTTCCTTACAAAAAGAATGCTTGGAGTAAACACAATGGCCCTGTGCTGGCTGCCTCTAAGACCTGTCTCTTTACTTGGTATCATACAGACTTCTGACAGGTAATCTTTGCCTGGCATACAAGGCATCCCTGACCTTGTTTTGATGAGCCTTTACATATCCACGAAACAAACAGCATCAGAACTACTAGATTAAAATACCTAAATTTTGCTTGTAAGGTAAATAGAACATATTAGCGAGATAAATATATTTCTCAGAGAATTCCCATTTTCTGGAATAGGCTCCCCATTCATTTGAAGCAGAGTTTCTCCCTAATCCTATTTAAGTGCAACTTGGACCAATGGATGGGTAACTGGAAATTCATCCCTGGTTTGGCGACTATGTCTCTGATGGACAGAGGTAGTCAGTAAATTACCCCCTACAGAAACCAAAATTGTGAGTCACATTTGGGTTGCACAGCTACGTTATAAGGATTCTAGTGTTCATTAGCCTAGTATACACCTATGAACCTATAACATTTATTATATAATGTTTATTCTATATTATAGTAATGTACTTTTATGTCAGCTGTAATACTGAATTATCTTACACTATTCTATCAATTGTTTGCTTTTGTATTCTGCCTTTGTCTGTAGGTTGTGGCTGAAAAGCGTTTTTGAATCAGCCTACTTACCAAGTTACCTAGTAACTAAGTAAAGAAAACTACACAGTATGTACTAAATTCCAGCTAGGAGAAAAAACAGTGGATAAACAACTTAAAAATTAATATTTTCTATGATTCTTATTAGATACATTACAGTAAAAGTTGATCATTCGAGTTTTTGTCAGCATAAAGAATAATAAAATGATAAGCCTAGAAAATCATGATCTTCTAATAGACAACATTGACAACCAGGTTCAGCATGCCCAAGGTTAATATCTGGAGCTGGTTTAGTATCTATTGAACAATCTTGTTTATAGCTTCATAGGAAATTCAGGGATATTGAGTCTTACAACCATTTTATTTATTTATTTTACATTTGTTAACCGGGGGTGTCTGACTGAGCCGAAAAGGCCCTTTTTCAGCAGTGGCCCGGGGAGAAATGCTCCACAAAGAAAAATTACAGATACATTTAGTTATTTAGACATGATCAGTATACACACAAATTACAAAATACATGTTTTTACAGTGGTATATGGCACATCAACAGTTACAGTGGAGAGAACAAACAAAAAAAATATTAATTTAAAAATAAAGGTAATTAATAGATTTGTGGTGTACAGCTGAAATTTGGAACATAGGTAGAATGCATACATAGTAAACAGGTACAGTACATACATTGTAGATTAGCCAGTGTTTGTGAACTATTATCAAGTACTCTAGATTTAGTATGTATACCTTATCCACTTTCACTAGCCTGGGGAGCAATCATGGCACTGCCAACTTTGCTTGAGATGTTGCCTGAGGAGGTCTTTTAAGGAGGCTTTGGATGATGTGTTTTGAATGCTAGTGGGGACAGAGTTCCATTTTTTAACCCCTAAACTACTATATAGCACATCTCCAAAGCTATTGCAGCTGTTGGTGACTTCTAGTAGTAGTTTGCTTGATGATATAAGAGGCCTTTTGGCTGAGTGATGTTGTACTATGTTTTTGAGGGCAGGACACTTATTGGGGAGGTAACAGACAGAATGACAGAGGCAGAGCTGATTGTAGGTTAGGAGGTTGGACAGTTCAAGCCAGTGGAGCTGTCTCAAAGCAGTACAGTGATGAGTTCTATATGAGCAATTTGCAGCAAAGCGGGCAATTCTGTTATAGCAGGCTTCCATTTTGCTTAGTTCAGTTTTGTTGAGATTAGTCAGAATGGCAGATGCGTAGAGTAGGGTGGATAGAAGTTGGGAGCGAGCAATGGCTGATCTTGTGTTGTTGGTAAGAAATGGTTTGATACGGTAGAGTGATCCCAGTTTGGTATGTACTTTTTTAATAGTTAAGTTGAGATGACTATCAAATTTTAGGTGGGAGTCTATGGTTATTCCCAATAGCTTAGCCTGTACCACTGGAGTGATTGGAGTAGCATTTGTGGAGTAGATAGTGAATTGACTGTTATCAGTGTTTTTGTTAGAACTGGTTATAATCATAAGCTGAGTTTTCTTTGGATTGAGGATAAATTGGGCTTTGGTAAGGTAGTTTTCAACATCAGAGAATGCTAGTTGAGTTGTTTTCAGAAGGGTGGGAATGTTTTGTGCAGCACAGATTAAGGTAGTGTCATCTGCATACTGAATGATAGATGCATGCTGTGTGGAGGTATAGAGGTAATTTGTGAAGACTGTGAATAGTAGTGGTACTAAGGCAGAACCCTGTGGGACTCCTATAGTTATGGGCAGCTGAGGAGAGAGGGCATTTTCCCATTTCACAGCTTGGTATCTGTCAGTTAAGTAGCTTTGGAACCAGGTAAGAGTAAAATTTGATAGGTGATATTGGTTTAGTTTGTTTACCAGGATTTAGTGTGAGACTGTGTCAAATGCTTTGGACATATCCAAAAAAAGAGTTGAAACCTGTAGGCCTTCATTTTTGAGACGGTTTACTGTGTCTGTGAAGCAGAGGAGGGCTGTAGTGGTACTATGGGCAGGTCTGAAACCATGCTGAGTACGTGACAGGATGTTGCTGTCTAGGAGATAGTTTAGCATCTGGGTATGGATGCATTTTTCTAGGATTTTGGCCAGGGGGGAGAATAAAGCAATGGATCTGTAGTTATTAAGTTCAGTGGAGGTCCCACCTTTATGTATGGGTGTAACATAGGATATTTTCCAGAGTTTGGGCACATAGTTTTCAACAATTGATCTGTTTATGAGAGTGGAGACTGGGATAGCAATAGCATCTGCTGTGAGTTTCAAGAAATAGCTGGGGAGTAGGTCAGCTGCTGTTGATGAGGTTTTTAGTTTGGAGAGCATGCTTTTGATTGAAGTGGTGGAAACTGTTTTGAGGGTAAAGCTTGTATTAGTGTTATTTGTGTTGGGGGGATAGTGAGGAAGGAACTGTCCTGTGATACTAAGGATAGACTTGAGTTCACAAACTGGGAGATGAATTGTATTTCGATGGGAACTTTAGTGTCAGGAGTGGTTGGTTTGGGGTAGCCTTTTGGGTGGATTTTAGTAGCTGGTTTACATTTTTCCAAAATTTTTGGGGGTTGTGTTGGTATTTAGTTTGTAATGTTGTGTAGTAGGATTTTTTTGTCCAGCCTAATGCATTTTTTTGCACGGCTGCGCAGTTCTTGGTACTTAGTTAGGCTTTGTGTTTCTTTGTTTTTTTGACAGTAAAGCCAGGCAGTGTCTCTGGACTTGAGGATTTGTTTGGTTTCTTTACTGAGCCAGGGGTTTGTAGAGGTTCTAACCTTGATTTTGCGCAATGGAGCGACAGTGTCTAGGTGTTGTAGAAATGTTTTGTTGAAATATGCTACAGCCGGGTCAAGTAGGAGGGTTTTTAGGGGGGTCCAGTCACAGTTACAGTGTAAAGTGTTGAGGACCTCAGGATAGAATTGTTTTGTGTTTCTAGTGGATATATACTTAGAGGTTTTGCATATGCTTGTTCTACTACGTATAAAGTATATTATGTTGTGGTCACTTAAGGTGTCTGGGAGACTGCCTGTGGGAGGGTACAATGTGGGGTTGTTAGTTAGGACCCAGTCAAGGATGGATTCTCTTTTAGATTTTTTTATCACATCTAGTTGGAATTTGGACTAGCTGCTGGTAGCCATGGAGATTTATTAGATTACTCGGTGGTTCTGATATACAGGTGAACCAATCTAGGTTGAAATCCCCCAGAATAAGGGTTTCTTGTGAGTATGTGGAAGAACACCAAGATAGGAAGTCTTCCAGGCTAGCAGGTGTATTACCAGGTGGAATATAGATCACAATTGTGGTGATGACCTTTTTAGGGTGAAGTTGAAGTTGTGAGATAAGTATGTCCCAATTATTGGGGGAGACATTTGGTAATTGACAGACAGTTAAGTTGGACTTGTACAGTAAGGCAGTTCCACCCCCTTTATGAAATGATCTGTCTTGTCTAATGATATTGTAGCTGGTAGGGAGAACTTCTGAGTTAGCTATGTTTTTATTTAGTCAGGTTTCTGTTAAAGCAACTATGTCTGGGGAGTAGTGTGCTAGTGTGGCCTGGAGTTCAGGTATTTTATTTTTGATACTTCTAATATTGATATTTAACATTAAAAGATGGTTGGTTTTGCTGCTGTTGTTGATTTGCCCAGGGATGAAGAAAGTGGGGGTGTTATGTTCTGACATTTGTATTGGAGCAGTTTGTGTTGGACAGGATGGATTTGGGCCTAGGTTGGGGTGGATATCCCCACTTATGGTGAGCCTGGTGTTAAAATGGTGATAAAGATGTTGGAGTTTGGTGAGGAGTGAGAGAAAGTATTGTGTTTTTTTGGAGTAGGAATGAGAGCATATGCGTTTAGTTCTGAAATGGTCCATTATGTAGTTCTTGAACAATTGTGGGCAAATATTATTATAATGTGTAGTGTCTATATATGACAGTGCGTAATGCAGTGTTGTGCTACTAAGTTTAGGGATATTGCTAGAGTGATAACTTGTGGTGTTGTAAAGAATTATGAGAAGACAGACTAGACTTAGTTGTGTGATAGTCATGGTTATAAAGTTGAAGTTGGTTCTAGGTGGGGGGTCTGAATAGGAATTATAGGGTTGCACTATATGTGGATGGGGAAGTAGTGTGAGTGATGTAAAAAATGCCTAGAGGAATGAGAGTGATTGGGAGTATTTTGTGTGGAGCAAGTTAGTGTGGTATAATGTAATATGACTTGAGGAGCTGTGATTGGTGGAGGTGATGTGAGAGTGAGCTGTGGGTGTGGCTGTGATTACTATAAATGTAGAGGTAGTGGGGGCAGGAGGGGATAGGGGGCAGGGGAGAGGAGAGAGCACGAGCGTTAGCGAAGGCGAACAGAGCGGGGCAGAGCCCACCAAGACAAGAGAAAAAAGTAAGTATTACTTTACAAATCTGAACACTTTAAACAAATTCCTGAGGTCTAATGGCTTACCAGCAAGCAGAATGTAATTGCTGAAGAGCACTTGTGTCCTGGTGAGAGACTAGAAATTTAAAGATGGCTCCATGTTCAGCAGGATTCTAATACAGACTTAGTTTTGGGGGAGGGAGATAGCACAAGGGGTGTAAACCAGGTGGAATGCAAAGAAACCAGAGAGGCAATCAGTGGAAATCAGTGAAGGCCTCAGCGGGGGTAAAGTAATAATTCAAACTACCTGTAAAGTGAAGGAGAGAAGAGACAGCAAATTTTATTAATGTTGGGAGTGTGTCTTCACATTGACTTGCTGATTAGTAACCAGTTTGGGCACAGATTAGAGTAGGGAGATACATTAGCAATGAAGGGGAATGTATAGAGATGCAAATAAACAGGTGGGCCTCCAAGTGATACAAACTAAGGCAGAAAGCACTGAGAGGGCTGCTTGATGGTTAATTTAGTCACAGGGATCTGACTTAAATGTATACTGTCTATTGGACAGTTAGGATTACTGTACTGGCTGGCGGGGGAGGACACAAGGCTACAACAGTCAGTTTTATTAGCAAGCGGAGAACTACTAAGAAATATTGCTAATGTAATAGCTTCACTCTCATAAAACATACAAGTAGAATGCCTGGGTGGACTGACCCTGCTCTTGAAGCTCAAAATGTATTTCCTTGTTTAGTTTGCAGTACTGATTCCTTCTTATACTGTATGGGTGGAGTGATAGCCACAGACTGCAGATTTGCTTGAGTGTGCTCCTGCTCTTGAGGCTCAAATTGTATATCCTTGTTTAGTTTGCAGTACTGATTCTTTCTTATACTGTATGGGTGGAGTGGTAGCCGCAGACTGCAGATTTGCTTGAGCGTGCTCCTGCTCGAGGCTCAAAATGTATATCCTTGTTTAGTTTGCAGTACTGATTCCTTCTTATACTGTATGGGTGGAGTGGTAGCCACAGACTGCAGATTTGCTTGAGTGTGCTCAGCAAGCAGAATGTAATTGCTGAACATCACTTGTGTCCTGGTGGGAGACTAGAAATTTAAAAATGCCTTAATAATTCTCAGCCTAGACTGTATTTCCCTTCTAGAGGAGGGTTCACCTAGACTGCACTTCCCTTCTCTAAGAGAGCTAGGCCAGTTATGCTTGGGATGAATTTGTGAAAACACAATTCAATTATCCAGGTTCCATCTGAAGGAACACAGTATATTACACTGCTTTATCTGCAGGAAGAGTCTATTCCAGAGGTGAGGGAGATGCTGAGTAACAAATCTGTTTCTCCACCTTGTTTCCTGATCTACTGAAGCAGGTTTAGATCTCTGTTTTCTGGTATTTGTGGAACTATTTGATTTTTGAAAGTATATGAGATCCTGGACTACTGAGTCCCAGATTGTTCATAAGGTAAGTCATAGGTCTCCTGTGAGGAGCTTATAAAACACAGAGAAGACAGACAGCGATTCTAGTCTTCTGTGGTAGTTTAGGGATTATAAGCTTAGGATCCTTTTTGTTAAGAACCTCTGGGGTCTTTCCAACAGTTTAATATGCCTGGTGAGATACATCCCAAAAGGAGCACTGTATTCTATAACTGGTCTGATCAGGTTGAAAACAATGGGACAATAACCTCTTTAGATATGAATGATATTGCCTTGGCAACCATCTGTGCCAAGTAGAACTATTTCCTGACATATGTTGCTACAAGGTGGCCAAATAAGACGTAATTATCGACCTATGTTCCCAGATCTGTAATTTTTCATTTTGTTCTGGGGTACTGCATTCCTGTATGCTGCAGAGATGGTTTGTCTGCAAATGCAACAGTATTGTATTTTTTATCATTTAATTTAAGCCCATTTTCAATGCACAAGGCATTTAAATAAGTCAAACTTCCTGACAGAGGGCTTTGGTGTTAAAAGCAGATTTGACAATGATTTGACAATGATTCAGTTTGCAGTCACCTGTAAACTTGGTTAGCCATATTTCTTATTTTTTGGTCTGTGGGCCACAAAAGTAAATACTGAATAAAAGCAATCCCAGCATTAAGCCCTGTGTGATGCCCCACCACTGGCCTACTAATCAAGGAGCCTCAATCCTCACCACTAGCAACAGTGGGGGATGTACATTGGGAGGATGACAAGTACACACACAATATTTCCAGATGCAGCTCTCTGCATCAAGTGCAATTTCCCTTCAGAGCACACAGAGAACACAGACAGTCTGGGGCTGGTTTTCCCACTTTCTCCAGATCACCAATAAGACTCCTTACTGGCACAGCTACAGAGGTGAGATCTCAGCTGAGTGGCCAAGCCAAAACCTCCAGCATCTTCCCTGCCCAACCAGTGTTTCATGTCCCTGCCCAAGTAGCTGACACACACAAACACACCTGGGAAAGGCTGGCACAGGTTTACTAGCTATGCACCCTTCTGACAAGACTACAAGGTAGTTATCACTGCCACCAGACACGTCCTTATCAGCTACTTTAAGGCCCTTAAGAAAGGGTTCCAGTCTTATGGTGTAATGTTCATAGCAATATAAAAAGTAGCTTGACCAAGAGCAAAGCTATTAGGAGTGGCCCGCAGCGTCACCAAAAATATGCAAGTACTCTCAGAACTTAAATATGCCTCACAAATATCAGCCACAATGAAAGGTTTAAATATATTCAATAATAAAAGAACAAGAAAATGCTCAGTATATAATCAAAGTTACATCAATTCAAAATCACGGGAAATATTTAAAACAACATTGCAGGATAGTCTCAAATAAATAAAGAAAAACATCTAAATTAAGCTCAGCTATATTCCTGACTGTATCTAAAATAATTATACTGTTCTCTAGACTTACTTACAGAGCAAGCAAGCAAGCAGATGTGGTGAGAAGATCTTTTTGTTATGTCAAAGACAAAATACAAAATGCTCAGTCTCTGTCTCAGAGAGTTCTTAAATATCCCAAATATTACTGCTGGGATAGCTTACAGAATGAGATCACTTCTTGCCATCTGACTCTGTCCTAAGTAAAACCCCTCACTGATGTAGCTGGTAGCATTTAGCATCTACCTGTGAAAATACATAAATAAGGATTTTTCTTAGATCTAATGTAGATCCTGGAAGTCATAAAACAATAAACACTTCCAAGACAATACAAAAAACTTCCAGTTCTAGACATCATGTCCGTTACTGCACTGAATCTGGAAGATAACCTCCTTTTATTACATGGTCATAAAGTAATTTAAATGTTCAGCTATTTTTCTGAAATTAACTTATTGCATTGCAGTCTCCATCGTTAAAATATATAAATCTAAACAGTTACAATAGTGTATATACATTTCTGCTCAGTACTTTACAAAATATCTCTTCAGCACATCTGTACAATATGACATACAGTTCTAATACATCTGTAACACAAGCATCTTGCATGATACATGTTGACATTCACAAATGACACACAACCATTTACAAAATTCCAAACAGCTGTGCTGGCATCTCATTTTGTTACATTTCTATATAAATCATATTAATATTCACAAATAACATATAATTTATTTACAAAATTCCAGCTACCTGACACCCTGCAGGACACCACTGTTCCCCTTCATGTTCTCTTATGCTGCCCCTGCCATCTGCACCATGTGGGTTCTGTCTTTTAGCCAATTTTCTATCCAATACAGATCTATTTGTAATGCATTTATTTTATTCATTATATTAGCATGGGGGGGGGAATCAAATTTCTTACCAGACTGAGGTAAGCTGTATGTACAATTTGACCACTGTCAACAGCTTGTGTCACCTTTTTAAAGAAGCTAACCATAGTGATTAGACAGGATCTGCCTTTTAGAAAACCAAATTGCTAAAGATTTAATGAGGTTTATAATGGCACTGATGAGATGTAAGAATAACCTTGAAGCAAGCAATCATGTAGCTTGCAGTCAGGAAAAGACTGCATAAAAACACATATTTACTAATTTACTGTAAAAGCAAAAGTAGCGAAATTAATCTGCTTAATCCTATGCAAATACTGAAAATCATTTCATCCTATAGCTTTAACTCATTACAAATGGAGCTTAAAAAAATACAAGAAGTTACTTCCTCTTTTGCAAGTTTTTTCCCCCACTGTAATTACCTGAAAGTCAAATAGCACCTAAACAGTCTTAAAACATGTATTTATTTGTGAGTTTAAGTTTGTTGATTGAGAATTTTCAGCCGAACGTATAAATTTTCGCAATAAGTCATTGTGAGAAAAACTCAATGACAGTTATTAATCAAGAGGATGATGATGACCTGCTTAAGTCAGGTCTTAAATCAGTAACCTTCTCCTATACAACCACCAACCCCAAAATGTTAAACAATTCTGACTTCAGATACATTAAACATACAAACATGATTAAATTATATGATGAGCTATCTAAAATTGCTTGCAATGTCACCATCCTCAGTGAAGCTTCATGTGTTACTTCTATATGAACTCTACTCCCACATAAAGTGTTCAGACTTAGCAGTCCACACAAGAATCAAATATAATGGAAAATTTAAAAATAAATAACCTTGGTGGTCTACCTCTATAAATAAGCTGTGTAACAAACGTTGAATGATATTGCCTTGGCAACCATCTGTGCCAAGTAGAACTATTTCCTGACATATGTTGCTACAAGGTGGCCAAATAAGACGTAATTATCGACCTATGTTCCCAGATCTGTAATTTTTCATTTTGTTCTGGGGTACTGCATTCCTGTATGCTGCAGAGATGGTTTGTCTGCAAATGTAACAGTATTGTATTTTTTATCATTTAATTTAAGCCCATTTTCAATGCACAAGGCATTTAAATAAGTCAAACTTCCTGACAGAGGGCTTTGGTGTTAAGAGCAGATTTGACAATGATTCAGTTTGCAGTCACCTGTAAACTTGCGTTAGCCATATTTCTTATTTTTTAGTCTGTGGGCCACAAAAGTAAATAGTGAATAAAAGTAATCCCAGCATTAAGCCCTGTGTGATGCCCCACCACTGGCCTACTAATCAAGGAGCCTCAATCCTCACCACTAGCAACAGTGGGGGATGTACATTGGGAGGATGACAAGTACACACACAATATTTCCAGATGCAGCTCTCTGCATCAAGTGCAATTTCCCTTCAGGGCACACAGAGAACACAGACAGTCTGGGGCTGGTTTTCCCACTTTCTCCAGATCACCAATAAGACTCCTTACTGGCACAGCTACAGAGGTGAGATCTCAACTGAGTGGCCAAGCCAAAACCTCCAGCATCTTCCCTGCCCAACCAGTGTTTCATGTCCCTGCCCAAGTAGCTGACACACACAAACACACCTGGGAAAGGCTGGCACAGGTTTACTACCTATGCACCCTTCTGACAAGACTACAAGGTAGTTATCACTGCCACCAGACACGCCCTTATCAGCTACTTTAAGGCCCTTAAGAAAGGGTTCCAGTCTTATGGTGTAATGTTCCTAGCAATATAAAAAGTAGCTTGACCAAGAGCAAAGCTATTAGGAGTGGCCCGCAGTGTCACCAAAAATATGCAAGTACTCTCAGAACTTAAATATGCCTCACAAATATCAGCCACAATGAAAGGTTTAAATATATTCAATAATAAAAGAACAAGAAAATGCTCAGTATATAATCAAAGTTACATCAATTCAAAATCACGGGAAATATTTAAAACAACATTGCAGGATAGTCTCAAATAAATAAAGAAAAACATCTAAATTAAGCTCAGCTATATTCCTGACTGTATCTAAAATAATTATACTGTTCTCTAGACTTACTTACAGAGCAAGCAAGCAAGCAGATGTGGTGAGAAGATCTTTTTGTTATGTCAAAGACAAAATACAAAATGCTCAGTCTCTGTCTCAGAGAGTTCTTAAATATCCCAAATATTACTGCTGGGATAGCTTGCAGAATGAGATCACTTCTTGTCATCTGACTCTGTCCTAAGTAACCCCCCCCCCCCACTGATGTAGCTGGTAGCATTTAGCATCTACCTGTGAAAATACATAAATAAGGATTTTTCTTAGATCTAATGTAGATCCTGGAAGTCATAAAACAATAAACACTTCCAAGACAATACAAAAAACTTCCAGTTCTAGACATCATGTCCGTTACTGCACTGAATCTGGAAGATAACCTCCTTTTATTACATGGTCATAAAGTAATTTAAATGTTCAGCTATTTTTCTGAAATTAACTTCTTGCATTGCAGTCTCCATCGTTAAAATATATAAATCTAAACAGTTACAATAGTGTATATACATTTCTGCTCAGTACTTTACAAAATATCTCTTCAGCACATCTGTACAATATGACATACAGTTCTAATACATCTGTAACACAAGCATCTTGCATGATGCATGTTGACATTCACAAATGACACATAACCATTTACAAAATTCCAAACAGCTGTGCTGGCATCTCATTTTGTTACATTTCTATATAAATCCTATTAATATTCACAAATAACATATAATTTATTTACAAAATTCCAGCTACCTGACACCCTGCAGGACACCACTGGTCACCTTCATGTTCTCTTATGCTGCCCCTGCCATCTGCACCATGTGGGTTCTGTCTTTTAGCCAATTTTCTATCCAATACAGATCTATTTGTAATGCTTTTATTTTATTCATTATGTTAGCATGGGGGTGGGTGGATCAAATTTCTTACCAGACTGAGGTAAGCTGTATGTACAATTTGACCACTGTCAACAGCTTGTGTCACCTTTTTAAAGAAGCTAACCATAGTGATTAGACAGGATCTGCCTTTTAGAAAACCAAATTGCTAAAGATTTAATGAGGTTTATAATGGCACTGATGAGATGTAAGAATAACCTTGAAGCAAGCAATCATGTAGCTTGCAGTCAGGAAAAGACTGCATAAAAACACATATTTACTAATTTACTGTAAGAGCAAAAGTAGCCAAATTAATCTGCTTAATCCTATGCAAATACTGAAAATCATTTCATCCTATAGCTTTAACTCATTACAAATGGAGCTTAAAAAAATACAAGAAGTTACTTCCTCTTTTGCAAGTTTTTTCCCCCACTGTAATTATCTGAAAGTCAAATAGCACCTAAACAGTCTTAAATCATGTATTTATTTGTGAGTTTAAGTTTGTTGATTGAGAATTTTCAGCCGAACATATAAATTTTCGCAATGTCATTGTGAGAAAAACTCAATGACAGTTATTAATCAAGAGGATGATGATGACCTGCTTAAGTCAGGTCTTAAATCAGTAACCTTCTCCTATACAACCACCAACCCCAAAATGTTAAACAATTCTGACTTCAGATACATTAAACATACAAACATGATTAAATTATATGATGAGCTATCTAAAATTGCTTGCAATGTCACCATCCTCAGTGAAACTTCATGTGTTACTTCTATATGAACTCTACTCCCACATAAAGTGTTCAGACTTAGCAGTCCACACAAGAATCAAATATAATGGAAAATTTAAAAATAAATAACCTTGGTGGTCTACCTCTATAAATAAGCTGTGTAACAAACGTAAAAGACTTAAAATCCCACAACAAATCTACCCACATTAAATACTCTTATCCAAAATATCAGCAAGGAACTAAAAGCAACCATCAGAAAGACCAAAGCTGAACATGAACTTTAAGTAATGCCAAAAGACAAAGGTAATAAATCTTTCTTTAGTTACATTAGGAATCTGAGAAATAACACCTTACAATGTACAGAACTAATCCAAGATGGCATTACCCACTCTAACCCTAAAGACATAGCTAATATACTTGTAGACAAATATACAGATAACTTTACTCCAGAAAAATCACCAAAATTCCACATATCCCTGAGTCCCACTCATCATCAACTTATAAGGTGAGTGGGACTCAACATGTCCTGGCTGTACTTTCTGAAACTAAAAACACTAATTCTACAGGCCCCAACAATTTACCTGGATGCTGAATTAGTAGTCTCAGACATATTCTCACCGAACCCTCTTTCACTTGATTAACTTACACCACAGGGTATGTCACTGACATTTTGAGAACAAGTGTAGTGGTGATCCAGCACAAGAGAGATACTAACAAAGATCCTAGGAATTACAGGCCCAGCAACCAAACTAGTCAACTTTATAAGGCCATTCGACATATCATTTCTGACTTCATAAATTATGATATTGAAAATCTCATACAGTTTGGTTTTGTCAAAGGCAGATCATGTCTGCTTAAACTGGTTAACTTCTTTCAGAAGGTTACTGAGGCAGTGGACAATGGTCACTAAGTCCACACAGCTTATCTAGATCTGGACAAGGCCTTTGACACTGTACCTCATGCTGGTACTGTAAACAAACTAAAAGAACTAAAGTTAGATCTTTATGTGGTAAGATGGAATGCAAAGTGGCTGAAGGACAGTACCCACACCATTAAGATGGCAGACTATTTTAAACAGTAAGGAAGAAACCAGTGGAGTACAGCAAGGCTCAGTACCGTGACCCTCCTTTTTGGTGAGATATTTTACCAACCTCCATATCACATACCCCGATCAGGGATTAACTAAATGTCCTGATGATTACTAATAAATGTCATCAACTGTTCCTCACTGATACAGACTGCTTCAGCAAGAACAAGTCCTTACAATTCAATGAAATATAGAGATGGGACTCAAACTAAAGGCAAAAAGTAAGATTTCTTGCCTTTGGGAAATACTCCTCATCTATAACTTAAACAGCCCATACCCACCCCAAAAAGACAATTAGTGATTTTGGCACCTGGGTCAACAGCTCCTTCACCTTTGACTGCCATGGTGCAACAGTAGTTAGGAAATCCTATTGAGCACACATGATTTCCAAATGTATGTCATCTAGGTCAAAAGATGTTATTATCCCTCTGTACTTTGCCCTAATTACGCCAATTATTGAGTACAATCCCCCCTTTAGCATGTACCTAGCTAGACATATCAAGCAGCAAGAATGGCCTCAAAGGTTTCTGCTGCACAAGTTATTGGTCTAAAACCGTTTAGCTGTTAAGCCAGACTAGAAACCTTATCCCTATTCTCTATCTCTTATAAACTACCATGTGGAGATCTACAGCTGCCTTTCTATGTCATCAAAGACCCCACCCAAATAGATATTGTATAACTTCATAAGATGAATAGCTACACAAAAATTAAAATCAAGGATGTGATCCTCCAACAACATTAAATACAATACACTGGAGAGATAGATTCATTACCAAGTGGTTAATACACCTCTGGAACAAATTGCCC
This sequence comes from Protopterus annectens, assembly GCF_019279795.1. Lineage (NCBI taxonomy): Eukaryota > Metazoa > Chordata > Ceratodontiformes > Protopteridae > Protopterus > Protopterus annectens. The sequence goes on along the minus strand of NC_056739.1, from coordinate 1,041,751,841 downwards.
CTTGCACGTTAAGCAGAGCAACATACTTGTCTCGTTCACGACTAACCTTGGTGACTGGTCTGGTATCCACTTGCTCTTGCCTACCATGGTTTGCCTTTCTAGAAGTGGGGGTTACATCCTGATGGTGGTATTTGGCAGGGTGCTCATGGTCTTCAGACTTACTTGCCTTGTAGTTTTGATGAGCATACGAGTCCTTTTTATGTTTGAACATTTCTGTGCCCTACCACCTGATGACCATCTATTGGTCCATTCACTCCTCGTGAGGTAAGAGGTATTCCCTGCCTGTTCATTCAACATGATGCAAGAGCCAGTTGTGAAGCGATTTCTGGGAGAAATGATGGCATGTTTTGATGTTGCCTAATCTCAAACAGTGGTGGTGACATTGGCTCAAGATCACTGTGGAGGGAATGAATATGTCCCTGATGTAGAGGCATGCTATCTCCTTGACACACATCCACAAGGGTTACAGCATAGCTTGTGCAGATTCACCCACATCCTGACCCCCCAAGGCCTGTTTTCAAGGGAATCCTTGAGTACCAGGTCACTAGACAGGGAGGAGCCACGTGAAGCCTTTCACCCTGGTGAGGCTTGCCCTCCTTGGCTCTTCCACCTTCCAAAGTCAACAATTGATCTCTGGTCATATAATTCACAATCATGCAATGCTTTTTTTTTTTTTAAGAAGTCAAACACTGATCTTTCATAGGAAAACTTTTTTTTTTGTACCAGGAAGAACACTTACTCATCAACCTGGAATTTCAAATTTGACATATTTGTCTTGTAGAAATGTCCATCATTCCTTCTGTAATAACCTTCTAACTTCCTCACAAACAACAAAGGATCATATCTGAGATGCTTTACCAACTACTTCAACTTCAGGATGTACATGTCCGCATGATGTTTGTATTTTTACTTTGTCCAAAATACTCAAATCTAGTCATCTTCTACACTTTCTATCACAGTAGTGTTTCTGTCTCAACTAATTTTTGTCATGCATTTCCTTAATACTGATGATTTTCATTTTCATTTTGGCATAGCTAAAGTAGATAATCTGTTTTTGTGCCTTCTGCCCATTAACTGTTACGCTAGTAAGAAACACAATCCCTGCAATGGAGAACTCCGATGTTCTAAAATATAAAAATGACAAACTTCATACCTTTTGATTTTCCTCTTTCTCCTGAGATTTTTCACTGTCTGTATAGTTATCGCCACTTATCCTTGTCCATGGCAATCAAATGGGCTAGAGGTTTTATGTTTGAATTTCCATTTATGTGCAAATCTTCTGTACTCCTGACTTTTGCACTGTTGACCATTCTCTGATATGATAAATGGAAGTCATGTAATGACCTTAATGCTAGATGTGGATAAGCAGGTCCAAATTAATCATCCATTAGAATTATGGCTGTGAGCATTCAAGCTGCTGAGTATCTGACACTATCAGGCTACCATCCTTTCCCACTTACCTATAAAGCTCTGCAAATAAGCTTCCTCTCCAGAGCTAAGGTGGTCTTTACTAAGAGCACCACCAGCAACTAAATATACTGGACTTCCAAGATGGTTGCACACTGAATAACAGCTTAATTTCAACTCCTGGTTGAAAAACAGAAATTGAAAAAAGGGAGGCAGTGAAATTGTCACTTGGGGAAAAAATCAGTTCTGGCAACTAACTACACTGCCTGGATGCCAACAAAGAAGAAATTTAGAGAACTGGTGTTCCACAGCACGATTTATTATCTGAAGGGGCACACTGAGTTTATGCTCCAAACCCGGGGATGAGAAAGCAGCCATGACCTGTATTAGCAAAGATGCAATCATACCACCAGAAAAAGTTGATCCTGACAAAACTGTGACAGAAAGGAAAAGTATTAACAACTGCAGACAGCATGGTGTTTGCGGAACATGATTATTCACTGTACACAAGGGAGAAGAGAAGCAAACATCCCAGCAATCAGGGAATGTGGATAGGCAGGTTTGAGATTTAAGCTGGTGCATCCAACTGACCTCGGAACATTTTTCTTCCTGGAGGATCAAAAACATTTCTGGATGCAGAACAGGCTAAGGAGGAAAAATGTTTATCCAATGCAAACAAGCCAGCCAGCTGAAGGGGATTTTGCTTCTCATTCTTCTGACAATAAATCTTATACAGAAACTTTGCCAGTGAAACCTTTTTCTGTTGTTACAAAGGTAAATGCTAGAGAGAAAGAATGAAGCACAGGAGTCTACTAGAAGAAACACTACCACCTTGGACTTGAACCAGAGTCTGATGTTATGGGATGAAGATGATCAGGAAAACCAGCAGCACTGAAATTAGTGAATAAATGGGAGACTATAAAGCATCAACCACAAATATGAAATTTGACTTTGCAAAAAAAATGGCTTAAAAAGACTGGAATTCTGTTGACTTTGTTAAGCTTGTGGGTGGACTGTAAAGCTTATTCCCTTCTTTATGTCATTAATATTTAGAGGGACACTGAAGGGAAAAAAGAAGTAACTATAAGCAAAACATTTTTTGTTCCGATTAGTATTTGTATAAAATATTTCACAATATATAAATGGCTTGTTATATTGTACAGCAGTTTTCCATGGGGTGCAGGCATGGGTAGTTAAATATGCATTTTTTCAGTAATTGTTGTTTACTTTAATATCTTTAACATTAGACAAGTGTTTTTTCTTAGTTGTAAGAAATACGGGCTTTACACTATAACAATATAAGAAAGGCTGTACAAAAGCAAGTTTAAGTCGATGTTATTAATTGCTGTGTTCTTCTGGTGATGGAGTGAGGTTTAAAAGTAAAATTATTAGATTACATGTAGAAATAAGAATTGTCCATGTTTTTGGAAGGGTGGATGTCTATATTGCAGTCCTTGGTTTAAGCTATAAACAAGTAAGGAAATAGGTGTAGACAATAATACCAAATACAAGCTTAGTGAGCCTATAACAAGGAAGATAACAAGACATCCAGTAGAGGTATTAGAAATATTTTGAAAATGCTATGAAAGTCTATATAAAGCAGAGAAATATGGAAATGAAGAAAAGGTACAAATGGAAATGTTTATGGAAGAATAAAATATGCCAAGGTTAGAGATAGATGAGGCTCAATTAGTAACAGTTAGGATGGGAGGAGATGAGATAAAAATGGTGAGGTATAATCAATCAACAGGAACGTCCCAAGGAATAGATGGTATTCCTGTGGAAGTTTGGAAGCTAGGAGGGGAAAAACAACTGGTAAGGATCTGGAAGGCTTTGTTTAACACTACTTTAAGAAGAGGAGAACTACCAACATCCTGGAAGAAAGCTGTGTAATACTTAAAGAGAGTAAAGACACATCAGATCCAGCTTCACACAGGCCCATTTCTATATTATACCATGATTATAAAAAGTGTTTATGTCTATAATGGCTAAAAGAATGGCAAAAGTGATGCTAAAATTGACAGATGTTTTCTGGAGGGGAGGCAAACATTTGACAACATTAACAGAACACTGATGATCTAGAAAAGCAGAATGTAAGAAAATGCTAATGTGTTGGTGGATCTTGATGCAGAGAAAGCATTTCCCAGAGTAAGCTGGGACTTTATAAGCAGGACAATGGAAGCATTTGCATTCCCTGATAAAATTATAAGGCTGATTAGGAGGATATATGAGGGATCACAGGTGAAAATTAAAGTGGGTGGGTTCCTCTCTGATAATTTCTGCTTAAACATGAGGAACCGGACAGGGGTGTTATCTTTCCCTTTTGTTGTTTGCATTATATTTATACCCATTGGCAAAGAAAATAGGTGGCTCAGAAATTCAAGGATATAATTGGTATGGTAGTCAAGAAAAGTTGGCTAAATTTGCAGATGATATTTTATACCTGATAAAACCAGAAAAGAACAATTCAGTGTTGTGGAACATTTTGAGACCGTTACAAATCTTTTCAGGATACAAATTTAACGAAGCAAAAGCAAAGGCAATAGCTGCAAATTATGTACCCACACACAAACTGGTTCAGCAATATCCATATTTATGGGGACAAGATAAAATGAAGTACTGAGGAGTATGGATTAAAAACTATTCTGGTGTGGCAGCTAAGGACATATGGGAAGAGACTAAACAAAAGCTAACACAAAAACTGAGAAGTTAGAAGCTCTGTTATATGAACATGGATAGTCAGATACAAGCAGTTAAAATGTTTTTAGTCCCTTTAGTCTTATACACAGGTCAGACATGTTTTTATCAAACAGAGGAGAAGTTTTGGATAGCAACTAATAAAGAGCTGGAGGACTTTACCTGTGAGGGGAAGACAGCAAGAGTCAAGTGGGATAAGCCGATTCTTCCACTAGAACAAGGCAGATTGGGATTACCTGCTGTGAGGGGTTATTTCACAGCTAAACATTAAAGGCTCCTATACCTAACACAAGCTGTAATTCAAAGTGGAAAGGGATGATGATGAAACATTAAGGAAGCCTACAAAAAACAAAAAAAAAACAAAGAGAAACTGGGATTTTGGATGCAAATCTTTAAGGAGAATAATAATCATAAAGTAGCAGAAAGTATTCTAAGAACTAAGCCAACACGGGAATGGAGAAAGGAGATTCTGCTGATAGGGATGATTGTAATTAGGAATTCAGACAATAGGCAACACAGGGCTGGAACTTATTGCAGAAAACTGGCAATGGAACCAAGTTATTGGGAGCAAATATCTAGAGAGGGAAAGGTAATAGGATGAAAAGATGCCAAGAATTTATTTGGAATGCAGGTAAGAGATTGCCTGCTCTATCAAGGATTGATATCAGAGTATAAGCAAAGAGAAAGAAATGGGAGGGGGAGGGGCCTAGATGAAAGACCAGCAAAGGTAGAGCTTTTAGTAAAATCTAGAACAGAAGCCGCTGTTAAAAAGGAATAAATGGTAGAGCATATAAAATATTGCATGATAACTATAAGAATTAATCAAAGGAGATTGAATAAGCAATTAACAAAGAAACAATGGGGAAAATATAGATGTCTTCCAAATATGCAACAAAATATGAAAGATTTAGGATTTTTGCTTATAAATGTTTACAGATGAGGTGTGATGGGGAAGAAAGTGATAAATGGCAACATATTTTCTGGGAGTGTAATAAGCTGATAAACTTTAAAGATTCCCTGCAGACTATACTATCAGAGATACTGGGTGATCAAATCGATTTAGCTACTTTTCTGAGCTATGACACAGAATCGAAATTCCCTAGACATAGTAAGGGCTTCCTGAGTCCAATTATGGAGCCTGCCAAAAAAGCAATTGCTAGAAAATGGAAATCAAAGTCTAAACCAACTGTACTAGAAGTACTGAATATAATAACAAGAGCTAAAATAACTGGAATTGGGATCTTTAGAAAAGGGTAGGAGCAAATTACATAGAAAAAATGGGAATTGTGGGTACAATACATACAGGGGAAGAATGAGGTTTCAAAAAAGGTAGGATTTGAATGAGTTGTGTAATGACTGTGTAAATTAAAAGTTATTTGTAATGTTTGCAATTAAAATGATGTGAATATGGTTTCTGATGTATAATGCTTGCAACTAAGATTAGGTCAATTTGGTTTATTTTCATTTATATAAATGTATGATTGCCTATGTCATAAGTGATACTTTAATAAAGATGTTTCTTGTTAAAAAATAATAGACTAACAAATAATGAAAGGCATGAAAAATGCTAAGTTTCTTGCATCTGCAAAGATATTAACTTGTATTTTTTTCATTAGTAAATGTTCTCAGTGAGAGACAAAGTCTGTAGTTGTTCCAAAAACTTTATACACTGTGTTTTGAGTAACATTTACAGATTACTTCATGCACCTGCAGAGGTGTTAATTGCTTTTTTTTCACTGCTTACGACATCTACATAGAGACAGAATATCTGCAGGTACACGCAATTACTCTTGAGAATTCTGAATAGTCCTTGCTGAAGGAAATGCAAAATGTAAAGGTAAAACAGCAAGAAGTTAAGTAAAAAATAAAGTCCTAAATTATGGGAGGTGAATAAGAGAGAGTATCATCCCCAGCAGCCTTAATATTTGAAATTGGGCACTGTCTTTTTAAATGCATTAGTTTTATTTAGAGGCAACCAGTGCACATTTATTAGGGCTAAAAGTTAATGTTTTCTAAAAGCATACAAGCTGTTTTTCACATTTGTGGGAACAGAGCTAAGAAAAGGACAGACAGCAATCAGTATATGTGGAAACATATGCTGTAGCATGTGCTTTAGCATGTCACCTTCATTTAGATTAGGTAATATCTAGGGATGCAGCTGCTGATTTGGGGGCAATCTTTTCTGTCTGGGAGTTAAACTTCATTTGTTTAAAATGTACATAGCCTTTTTTGTGTTTGTTCTAAGTTAATAAAGGATGAGGTTATTCTTAAAATATATTAAGCTTCTTGTTTAAGGGTTTTTATCAAAGCAAAAAGTCTAGAAAATGTGACAGGTTCAAAAGGAGATTAGAACAAACAATTGCATAAAACTTCAGCCTGCTTAAAACTGTGTGCACATAAGACAAAAGTTGGAAGGTTAGAAAAACACATTTGAAAAAATTGTCATGTATAAAAAGTGGGAACAATGGCTTTTTAACACAATGGCTACTCTAGCTATACTATCTTGGAATGCAAATGACCTTACAACTGAGAAAAAGAAAAGAGAATTGAATTATATTATGAAATTCAGAGTGTAAGCAGAAATGCTATAGGAGACAATTTTGAAATAAAATGAGCATTTGACTTTGACAAACAAAGGATTTCAGGATGGATATTCTGCAGAATATCAGGGATACATGAAAAGTGGAGTAATAATACTGACTGTTAGAGAGGTTGCAATAGTGATAGAAGAGGAAAAAAAGACAATAATTTCAGATTTATGCTAGTAAGGGGCTGTTGTCAATGGAGGACAATGACGTATTTACATTCCAGCAGCAAAACTTTTGGGAAAAAATCCATGGGAGCCTTTAAAGAAAAAACATTTTGGGAAAAAGGGAAAAAAAAAAAAAAAAAAAAAAAAAAAAAAAAAAAAAAAAAATTAAAATTATTTTTAAAAAGCCCTAAATTTTTTAAAAAAAAAAACCCCAAAAAAAAGGCCCCCGTTTTTCTTAAATTAAAAAAATTAAAAAGGGAAGGCTTTAAAAAAAAAACTTGGGGGGTTTAACAAAAAAAAATGGGGGCTTTTTTTTTTTTTAAAATTTTATGGGGGTAACCCTAAAAAAAAGGGAAATAATTAAGAAAAGGGGAAAATACCCAAACTGAAGAACCATGGGCACTGCCAGGATTACCTGAGAGGGAACTAAGTCCGCCCAAATCCCCGGGCCCGGGAAAAAGGGAAAAAACAGGGCCTTAAAAAAGGCCCTGAAGTGGGTCCTTCCCCCCCCAGAGACCCTTTATTGGGGGATCGGCAATTGCCAGCCCGGGACAGATACCAAGGGTTTCCAGACCCCAAAAATCCTTTGGGGGGGCAAAAAAATTTGTTGGGGGGGGAAACGCCCCGGGGCCCCCCCCCAAAACCAAATCCAGGAGCTCGCCAAGGGGGACACCCGGGGCGGGGGTGCCCCCCAAAGGCCGAAGATGACTTCCAAGGGGGGGAATACCCCGGGGTTTTGAGGACCCAAAATTTTGAAATAGCTCTGGGGATTTGGGGACCCCCCCATCTCAAACATGGAAAAAAGGGGGGGAGTCCATTTGTTCTAGATTTTTTGGGGGGTTTCCAAAAACCCCCAAGCCCTCGGGGAAACCCCTGGGGTAATCGGGGGGGCTGCTGGGGGACGGGGAACTCCCCCCCAGTTACCGGGAACCCCAAAAACCGGGGGGGGGAAAAAATTGGCCGGTTTATTAAAAGGGACCCCGAATCCGGGGGGCCGGCCCCCGAGATGATCAGCAACCCCCCGCAAGCACCAAAGGGGGCTCAAACCGACAGCGGCCCCAAACCCCGGGTAGCCGAAAAAGCCCGGGAAAGGACCCGGGGGGTTGGATGGGCGGGCCGCCCTGACCCCCGCTCCAAACCCTCTCCGGGACCGGGGGGAAAAAATGGGGGGGTTTGGGAACCAATTTCCCAAACTTTTGAAAGCGGGGATGGAAAGTTTTTGGAGAGTTTTCCTCTACCCCCGTAAGGGGCTAAGGGGGTTTCCCCCAAGGCCCCAAGGGCTGGGGAGGCCCCGGGCCCCAAAACCCCAAGGTCCCAAACCAGCCTGGTGCCGGGGGCTTGGGCCGAAGGAATGCTAGGAATTAGGGCCGGGAGCCATAAAGGGTCCGCTCGTCCCCCAGAGGAACCGAGGATCGAATTTTCCGACCCTTCCCCTGGTAAGTCCTTGGGGAAAAAGCCCCCTAGTCGGCGGGGGGTCCCAGGGTCAGCCCCCTTTTTTGGAGGGGGAGGGGGCTAAAGCTTCTTAAAAGGGGAAAGGTTTTAAAAAAATTTTTTTTCCCTCGGGGCCCCCGGGAAAAAGGTGACAACGTCAGGATCTAAAATGTTTCCCCAAACAAATCCAGAAGGGGGCCCCGGAAAGACAAAAAACAAGGTTTTTAAAGCCCAAGGCCTGGGAGCCTAAACTTTAAAAAGGTTTTTTTTTTGGAATCTGACCCTCAAAGATTAACGGGCCAAAACCCCCTTTAAAAAAAAAGGTCAAAGAATAAACGGAATAAATTTTTTCCAAAAACCCTTTGGGTTAACCAACGGAAACCCTAGGAGGGGGGACCCCAGAAAAACCCTAAACCCAAAAATTTTAAAAAATTTTTTTCAAAACCACAAAAAAAAAGGGGGGAAAAATTTTTGAAAAAATTGCAAACTCAAAAAGTTTAAAAAGCACCATCGAGTCCCCCCAACTTTTTTTGGGCCGGATTACGGAGGGGACCTGGGAAAGAAGCTGCCAAAAAACCCCGGTCGGCAAAGCGTATCGGACCGGGGCGGAAAAATTCAAAATTAGGCGGGGCAAAACACCTTTTAGGGGCAGATAAAAAAAGAGAGGATATGGAAAAAAACACTGGGTGGACAAAATTTGGGGGAAGGACTAAAAAAAAGCTAAAAAAAACGGGAAATTTAGAATCTGATTGAAAGGAAGAGTAAAAGCCTAAAAGAGTTTTTAGAACCAGGCAACTTTTTTTATCCGGGGGGAAAATTTTTAACAATAATGGCGGAGGATTTTCCGGGGGGAAGCGAAAATCAAAAAGCCTTTTTCCCAAGAACGGCGAGGGGAACCTGCGGAGGGTTTTTTTCCAAGCAAAACTTTAAAGGCTTTCCTCCAAGTTTTGGGGAAAAGGGAAATTGATGCTTGGAACCAAAAAAAAACGAGCTTTTTGGAGAAAAAGGAAAAAATTTCAAAAGGGAAAATACTAAAAAAAAAACCCCGGGAAAGGAAAAGGAACTGCAAGGGGATGATTGAATTGGCAACAATAAAACAAGGGTGGAACTTTTTAAAAAATAAAACCCAATTAGGGGGAAAAATTTAAAGGGGGAAAAAGGTTAGGATGAAAAATGAAAATTTTAAAGATAAAGATTCCTCTCTATAAATTAATAAGTTAACAAAAAAAAAAGGGAGGACCAAAAAAACCCAAAAAAGGGTAAGTTTTAAAAAGAGCAAAAGGGCCTTTAAAAAAAAATTAACAAAAAATTTCAAAACAAAAAAACAAAAGTTAAAAAATTAACAAAGAAACAATGGGGAAAAATATAGATGTCTTCCAAATATGCAACAAAATATGAAAGATTTAGGATTTTGCTTATAAATGTTTACAGATGAGGTGTGATGGCGAAGAAAGTGATAAATGGCAACATATTTTCTGGGAGTGTAATAAGCTGATAAACTTTAAAGATTCCCTGCAGACTATACTATCAGAGATACTGGGTGATCAAATCGATTTAGCTACTTTTCTGAGCTATGACACAGAATCGAAATTCCCTAGACATAGTAAGGGCTTCCTGAGTCCAATTATGGAGCCTGCCAAAAAAGCAATTGCTAGAAAATGGAAATCAAAGTCTAAACCAACTGCACTAGAAGTACTGAATATTATAACAAGAGCTAAAATAACTGGAATTGGGATCTTTAGAAAAGGGTAGGAGCAAATTACATAGAAAAAATGGGAATTGTGGGTACAATACATACAGGGGAAGAATGAGGTTTCAAAAAAGGTAGGATTTGAATGAGTTGTGTAATGACTGTGTAAATTAAAAGTGATTTGTAATGTTTGCAATTAAAATGATGTGAATATGGTTTCTGATGTATAATGCTTGCAACTAAGATTAGGTCAATTTGGTTTATTTTCATTTATATAAATGTATGATTGCCTATGTCATAAGTGATACTTTAATAAAGATGTTTCTTGTTAAAAAATAATAGACTAACAAATAATGAAAGGCATGAAAAATGCTAAGTTTCTTGCATCTGCAAAGATATTAACTTGTATTTTTTTCATTAGTAAATGTTCTCAGTGAGAGACAAAGTCTGTAGTTGTTCCAAAAACTTTATACACTGTGTTTTGAGTAACATTTACAGATTACTTCATGCACCTGCAGAGGTGTTAATTGCTTTTTTTCACTGCTTACGACGTCTACATAGAGACAGACTATCTGCAGGTACCCGCAATTACTCTTGAGAATTCTGAATAGTCCTTGCTGAAGGAAATGCAAAATGTAAAGGTAAAACAGCAAGAAGCTAAGTAAAAAATAAAGTCCTAAATTATGGGAGGTGAATAAGAGAGAGTATCATCCCCAGCAGCCTTAATATTTGAAATTGGGCACTGTCTTTTTAAATGCATTAGTTTTATTTAGAGGCAACCAGTGCACATTTATTAGGGCTAAAAGTTAATGTTTTCTAAAAGCATACAAGCTGTTTTTCACATTTGTGGGAACAGAGCTAAGAAAAGGACAGACAGCAATCAGTATATGTGGAAACATATGCTGTAGCATGTGCTTTAGCATGTCACCTTCATTTAGATTAGGTAATATCTAGGGATGCAGCTTCTGATTTGGGGGCAATCTTTTCTGTCTGGGAGTTAAACTTCATTTGTTTAAAATGTACATAGCCTTTTTTGTGTTTGTTCTAAGTTAATAAAGGATGAGGTTATTCTTAAAATATATTAAGCTTCTTGTTTAAGGGTTTTTATCAAAGCAAAAAGTCTAGAAAATGTGACAGGTTCAAAAGGAGATTAGAACAAACAATTGCATAAAACTTCAGCCTGCTTAAAACTGTGTGCACATAAGACAAAAGTTGGAAGGTTAGAAAAACACATTTGAAAAAATTGTCATGTATAAAAAGTGGGAACAATGGCTTTTTAACACAATGGCTACTCTAGCTATACTATCTTGGAATGCAAATGACCTTACAACTGAGAAAAAGAAAAGAGAATTGAATTATATTATGAAATTCAGAGTGTAAGCAGAAATGCTATAGGAGACAATTTTGAAATAAAATGAGCATTTGACTTTGACAAACAAAGGATTTCAGGATGGATATTCTGCAGAATATCAGGGATACATGAAAAGTGGAGTAATAATACTGACTGTTAGAGAGGTTGCAATAGTGATAGAAGAGGAAAAAAAGACAATAATTTCAGATTTATGCTAGTAAGGGGCTGTTGTCAATGGAGGACAATGACGTATTTACATTCCAGCAAAAACTGATATCATGGAGCTTAAGAACATTTTGAGAGAAATAATCAGCTATCAGCAGGCAGTACTAATTACATATGGGAGCTAGAACTTGATTTACAATAATGAGGCTATATTATGGGTACCTAGAAGGGAAATATAACAAAAGAGGATACATTTCTAGAAAAAAATATAAAAATATTTGGTAAGGAAGAGGTGGAGTCAGCTGTAGGAACTCAGAAAGAATTTATTATTCCCTAAAATACTATAACTGGGCTAGACTGGATGGGATTTATATTCCACAGGAGCATGTCATTTAATTGATAACTTTGATCCATATCAAATAACCATTTCAGATTAAGCACCAATAAAAACTAAGATAAAAATGTAGGGTAATAAAAAATAACACACCGGCGCTTTTCCACTTAAGTATTAAAAAGGCATGGATTCAAGGAATGGGTAATGGAAATTATTCAAGAGTTAGTAGAGAAGAAGGAAATTTCTTCAGAAGGGATAGCTAATTAGAGGGCTAAAATGAAAATGGAGTTGACAAATAGGGTAGAAATAAAAGAGAAAATAAATGTTTAAGAAGTAATAGGAATTATTTAGAGGGGCTGACAAATGTTAAAGTACTGGAGAATAAGGTGAACCTCATGAACAAGAAGAGGAGCAAATGCAGCATGCTAAAGAGAAAATGCAACATTATTTGGGTAATATGAGTGAGTTTAGAAAGACTGCTGTTAAGCAACTAATTTTTGATAACAAAAACTTAAGCAACAAAAGTAGAAAGGGTGTAGCCAAACTTAGGGACCCTATGACAAGAAAAATAACCAGAGATCCTATAGTAGTACTAGATATTTCAGACATTTCATGAAGATTTGTATAAAGCAGAGGAATATAGAAAACAAGAAGAAGCAGAAATGGAGATATTTATGTAATACGGTTTACTATCATAATGTTGAAGGCAAAATAATTTTTAATGAAAAGACCAAAATAAAATCTCAAAAGCAACATTTACTGTAAATGTCAAACATGAGAAACATGACGATTGACATCTGACATACCAGACTTCCGGTTTCGAAAATCCACATGTCCTTTTACATTTTTCCGGGGGGGGGGCAGGCTTCCTGCCCCGCCACCCCCTGCAAATTATATATACCAACTCTGAAACTGCACTACAGTGAGGAAGTGGGTAAATTCCCTGATTCTCACTGTATCACAATCTCCATTCACAATGCTGAACTCATAATAACAAATCACGCTTTACTTCTGTTATTACGAGTTCATAGTATTTCAGTTGAGCATTGTGCAAATTTGAAATTGTACCTTTCTTTTAACTGACATTCGATCAACTGCATTTCCAACTTATGACAGTAAACCATGGAAAACAATTATTCCAACATTAGAGGAAGATGTGGCTCAAGAACTAAAGGCTAAGGTAGGAGAAAATGAGATAAAAATGGTTATGTATAATGAATCAGCAGGAAAGTATCCAGGAACAGATGGCATCCTTGTGGAGATATGGAAATTAGGAGGGAAGAAAGTGATAAAGATCTGGAAGATTTTGTTTAATAATATTTTAGTAGGAAGGGAAATACTAGTATATTGGAAGAAAGCTATGGTGGCTATATTACCCAAAGAGGGTAAAGACTTAGATCCAGCTTCTTATAGACCCATTTCAATCTTAAACCATGACTACAAAGTGTTTATATCTATACTAGATAAAAGAATGGCAAAGGTTTTGCCAAAATTGATAGATATGGATCAACACGGCTTGGTGGAGGGAAGGCAACCAGAGGAATAGCTAGGCCATTTGGAGAACAGGGCAAGACCCTCATTTCACACACACACACATCCCCCCGACATGAAGATAAAAAAATTACAGAAACCAAAAACATATCCAAACAGACTTTTTCATCCTTTTTTTTAAATAAGAAACATCTTTATTATCACTTATGACACAGGCAATCATAAGTTTATATAAAGGAAAACAAATCATATTGACATAATCTTAGTTGCAAGCAGTTATACATCACAAACTATATTGACATAATTTTAGTTATAAATTTTATACATCACTTACAATCTACCCAACCACTGTCAGTCATATACTTCATAGCTCATTTAAGTTCTGCATTCTTTTAAGCCTCATCCTCCCTGTATGTACTGTTCCCACAATTCCCAGTTTTTCCTATGCAGTTTGCTCCTACCCTTTTCTAAAGATCTCAATTCCAGTTGTTTTATCTGTTACTATATTCATTACTTTTAGTATAGTTAGTTTAGATTCTGATTTCCAATCTTTAGTAATTGATTTTTTGGCAGCCACCATAATTATACACAGTAAGGCCTTACTGTGTCTAGGCAATTCCAATTCTGTATCACAGCTCAGAGAAATCATCTCCCTCATCACACCAATCTATTCACCCATCTCCAACAGTGCATCCCGCAAAGAATCTTTAAAGTCTGCCAACTCACTGCACTCGCAGAAAATTTATTCCCAGTTACCACTTTCTTCCCAGTCATACCTCCAACATTTGCTGTTTACCTGAGGAAAAAATTGTCTGGAGTCTACTTGGGGTATAAAAACATCTATGTAAACATTTCCAAGCAAAAATCCTAGATCTTCTAGATTTTGTTGTATATCTGGGAGACATACATATATCCTCCCATTGTTTATTTATGAATTGCTTATCCATTCTCTCTTCCCAATCCTTTCTAACCTTCTCCGATTGAGTCTTATAGTTATTATGCAATGTTTTATATGTTCTACTAATTATTCCATTTTTAATGGTAGCTTCGGTTCTAGAGTCTACAAAAATCTCTATCAGTGTTGGTCTTTCATTTAGGACCCCCTCCCATTTTTTTTCTTTGCCTATACTCTGATATCTATCCTTGATAGGGAAGGCAATCTCTAACCTGCATTCCAAACCAAATTCTTAGCATTTTCCCATTCTATCATCTTTCCCTCTCTAGTTATTTGCTCCCAATACCCTGGTTTCTTTCCTAGTTTTCTCCAATAAATTCCAGCCCCTTCTTGCCTATTGTCTGTATCCCTAATTGCAGTCATACCTATCATCAAAATATTTCTTCTCCATTCCCGTGTTAGCTTAGTTCTTAGAATACTTTCTGCTACTTCATGGATATAATGTTCTCTATGATTAATGTTATTCGCCTTAAAGGCCTGCATCCAAAATCCAAGTTTCTGCTTGTTACTTGAGCTTCCCCCATATTTCATCATCATCCCTTTCCACTTTGAATTTATTTTCTGCTTGTGCTACATACAGAAGCCTTAACAGTGTAGCTCTGAAATACCCCTTCAAAACAGGGAATCCCAATCCATCCTGTTCTACTTAAAGAATCAGCTTATCCCACTAGTCTCTTACCATCTTCCCCTCCCAGATAAAGCCCTTCAGCTCTTTATTAATGGCTATCCACAACTTCTCCTCTGGTTGATAAAAATATGCCTGACCTGTGTATAAGACTAATGGGACTTAAAACATTTTAATTGCTTTTATCTTATTATCCATACCCATATAACAAAGTTTCCATTTTCTCAGTTTTTGTATTATCTTTCATTTAGTCTCTTCCTACATATACTTAGCTGCCACACAATAATCATTTTTAATCCATGCTCCTAAATACTTCATTCTGTCATGTCCCCTCAAATATGGATATTGCTGAACCAATTCATAAGAATTCATATGTGGGTACATAATGTATGGCTAGCAGACAAAACAATATGAAGTTTTAGCTTCATTCATTTTGTATCCCGAAAAGATCTGAAACTGTTGCAAAATGTTCCACAATACTGTAATGTCTCTTTCTGGTTTTGTCGGGTATAAATAATATAATCTGCAAATAGAGTCAACTTTTGAGACTACCATACCAATTATATCCTTGAATTTCTGAGTCCCTTATGTTCTTTGCCAAAGGTTCTAAATATAATGCAAATAACAATAGGGAAAGAGGATACCTCTGCCTGGTTTCTCTGCTCAAGCAGAAATTATCTGAGAGGACCCAACCCACTTTAACTTTTGTCTCAGATCTCTAACATATCCTCTAAAATCAACCTTATATTTTTTTCAGGAGATGCAAATGCTTCCAATGACTTGCTCATAAAGTCCCAGCTTACTCTGCCAAATGCTTTCTCTGTATCAAGACTTATGTTCTGCTTCCCTCTGAATCATCAGTGTTCTGCTAATGCTGTCAAATGTTTGTCTCCCCTCCACAAAACCACAATGATCAATATCTATCAATTTTGGTATTACATTTGCTACTCTTTTAGCCATTATAGAACACTTTATAATCATGGTTTAGTACAGCAATGGACTTATATGAAGCTGGATCTGATGGCTCTTTGCCCTCTTTAGGTATTACAGCTACCACCACTTTCTTCCAGGATGCTGGTAACTCTCCTCCTCTTAAAATACTGTTAAACACAACCTTCCAGATTTTTACCAGTTTTTTCCCTCCTAGCTTCCAAACTTTCACAGGAATGCCATCTACTCCTGGGGACTTTCTTGTAGATTGGTTATACATCCCAATTTTTATCTCATCTCATCCTATCCTAACCACTAGTAATTGAGCCTTATCTTCCTCTAACCTTGGCATATTTAATTCTTCCATAAACATTTCCATTTATATTTTTTCTAGATTTCTCTGCATTATACACAGTTTCACAGAATTTTGGAAATATGTCTAATACCTGTACAGGGTACAGCCCTTGTTAAGGGCTCCCTAAGTTAGGCAACAGCCCTTTCTACTTTCTGTTGCTTGAGTCACTGTCCTAAAAGTTTTTGTGCTCTAATGGTATTAATAAAAAAAACAGTTGCTTAACAGCAATCTTTCTACACTCATGTATATTATCGAGGTAATCCCTTATTTTCTGCTTAGCATTCTGCAGTTGATCCTGTTCTTGTTCTGTGAGATCCCCCCTATTCTGCAATACTTTAACATTTGTCAGTCTCTATAAATAATTCTTGTTGTTTTTAAACATAGGTCCTTTTAAATTTATTTCAACCTATTTTTAAACTCCACCTTAATTCTATCCCACTCCCTAGGTATATTTTCAGAAGTAATTTCTATCCTCTTGTATAGCTCCTGAATAATCTCCACTACCCATTCCTCAAAATTCCTCTCTTTTCAACAGATAGGTAGGAAACTGCCAGTGTCTCATTTTTATTTCATTACCTTGTGTTTTTATTTTAGTTATTGTTGTATGATCTGAAATAGTTATTGGGTGTGTATTAAGATATTCAATTAAAAGCACATGTTCCTATGAAATGTAAATACTGTCTAGCCTAGCCCAGTTTTTATACCTTAGGGAATAATATGTAAATTCACTCTGAACTCCTATTACTGAATTCACATCGTCCATGCCAGTTTCATAAATTTCTTCAAAACTCCATGCTCCTTTGTTATACTTTCTCTTCTGGGCCCCCAGACACATCTTCACTGCTGCAAATCAAATTTCAGTCCCCACCTGTAAGTAATATTCACTGCAGAAAACTGATAATTTCTCCCATAATTTTCTTAAGCTCCATTATAGTAGTTTTAGGTGGAATATAAATACATGCCAGTGTAACCCTCCTCCCTTGCCAGTAGCCCCTTAGCACTGCTGCAGATCTGCTATTATCTTTTTTTTATCCTCTTCTATCACTATTGGAGTTCCTCTTGCAATTAATATTTCCTTTGTACCAGATATTCCACTGAATAACCACCCTGAAAACCTTTCTGTATCAAATTCACATATTCAGTTATTTCCAAGTGTGTCTCCTGTAACAATAGTTATTTGCAATCTACATTTTTATTACATCCTATATATTGTTTCTGAGGCATACAAGCATGGACAAATAAACAAATATACATATGTACATTACCAATGCAAACATAAAACTGAAGCAGCAGAAAGTAGTTTAGAATGAGTGTAGTAAAACCTGTAGAAATAATGCTAATGTGCAAGATGACATTTCTGATTCAGATACAATATAAGGAGTATAACTGGATATGAATAACAGTCATAACCAAATTAATTTGCTTCTAATGCATTTCTAGGAGCAAAGTACACATTTACAACAAGCAGCTTATTAGCAGAAAATACAAGAGGTAGAACAATTAGATTACAAAGACCAAATGGTGTGGAACATTATCCATTTTTCTTAAAACACATTCTGCCTCATTGTGAAGGTGCTCTGAAAGTGTTAGTTTGAACTCTAACAGAGTAGTTTCTGATTTCACTTCTGGTGGGAGTTCATTCCAGATCGCAAAGCCTAATGTGGAAAATGCTCATTCCCCATTAACAGTTTAAAATTGGAGTTTGCTTAGGGTAAAACTGTTTTTTGTGTATTTCTTAAGGAGTATGCTTTCTGTCTTGCTGGTAGTTTAATACTCAACAGCGGGCAACAGTCTTCATTTAGAATGTTGAAGATGAGAGCACCAAATATGAAAGTAGACCTTGCTATGATGGGAATCCAGTTTAGTCTAATTTAGTACATTATAGTGGTATGTATGAGAGTTTGCAAGTATAGGTAATATAAGAATTTTGTTGTCTGCTGTTTGTGATCTTTGTGTACTATAAGATGAAATGAAAGTAAAAAGTGGCAGACTACACTGCATTTTGTGAAGAAGAATGTTAAGTGCAAGCTGGGTTGTTGGGGAAAGCAGCTGAGAAATTTCTATAGCAAAGTTTGAGCTGAGCAAGGACTGTAACTACAGTAGATTCGGTATAGAAGGAAAATGAAAGAGATGGGTCAGGAGTGAGGACAATATGTTTGTGTCTTTCGGCTTTTCCCGGTTAGGGGTCACCACAGCGGAACTCCGGTCCACTAATACTTGGCAGTAGATTTTTTACATGTCAAGTTTGCCAGCCCTGATGCACAACCTTCAACGAAGGTATGCCTATTCACGCATGTCTCCACACAGAAGACGCTCTAGCTGAGAATCGAACGGCACAATGTCTTGCTGTGAGGCGACAACAATACCGCAGCACCACCACCGAGGACAATATATTTATTTATATTCCAAGACTTGTGGAATTCTATTGTTATGGTTATCTTGAATGTCAATATTAGGCAGAGTAGAAAGTTTGCAGTTAGAGGCAAATAGCATCACACTACTGTTTTAATCTTTTTTTTTTTTTTTTTTTGAAGGGGAGATTGATGAGATTCTTGTACATTTCAGACTACTGGCCCAGTGTATAGAAATCCTTCTGAGACTGCATTTGCAAAGCAGATGGGCATTTACTGGATTATAAAAGAAGAATGTTACCTGCATACATGATGACATCTAGTGAGAGTAAGTCATTATAATACCATTAATAAAGAAGGAGAAAAGTAAGAGACCCAGTGCAAAGCCTAGGAACACTCCTGTATAAAATTTCCCAATTTGGGACAATTGTTTACTGATATAGACTTGGAAAATTCAGTTTTCAAAGTAGCTTTGGTATGACTACATTACTGCTGTCAAAGCTGAATCTATGGAATTTAAGGATGAGGTTATGATTTACTGTTTCAAAAAAGGATTTATTCAACAGTGTGTACAGTAAACATATTAAGATTTATAGACGACTTGTCGATGACACTTTTATGTTGTGGGAAGGGGAGCCATCACTACTGTTGGATTTCATTAAGTACTACAATGAACTTCTTGAGATTCAATATATCTTTCTCACTTGTAGAAATAGACTTCTTAGATGTATCTGTGTATAGAGACAGTTTGGGTAAAATTAATACTAGGCTCTTTAGAAAAGACTGTTGGAAAAATAGTCTTTTAGTTCGTTAACAGCATGCATCCTAAGCACATTTTCCCAAATATTATCAAAGGGCAGTTGATTAGATCTAGCAATATATGCAATGTGCAAATTGATAAATAGAAAGAAATTAATTATTTGGAGCAACTATTTCTGGATAGGGGGTATGACAAAACTGTGTTTCAAACTGTAAAGAATGAAACTGCTGATAAGAGCAAATGGATTCATTCTATCTATCAGTGTAAAGCCAGCAATGAATGCATCTGTAAAAAGGAACTTTAAGCACAATGAAAAAAGTATGTTTTGTTACTAAGTACGCTAGTGATAATAGCAAGGTTTATAATATAATTAAGAATAACTGGCACTTCCTGACAACTGACAAAGAAACAGAAAATGTTGTAGGTAGAGTGCCCAGTTTTGCATATAAGAACAAGAGTAATTTAAAACAGTTACTTTGTAATGATCGGCTAAAGAACACTGTGTCCCCACTGAAGCTTGGAACATATCCTTGCAATAAGTGTAAAATGTGTCTATATGTTTTTTCTGTACAAGAATATAAGCACCCTGTTTTGTCCTTCATATTTCAGCCTAGATCCTACACTATTTGTAGAACAACTAGCTTAATATATATGGCAGAGTGCACTGCATGTGCATGTTTCTATATAGGGAAGACACAGAAAAGACTCAGAGACAGAATCTATCAGCATATCTATGATGTAAAAAATAAGAACAAATTAAATGCTTTAGCTAAGCATATAATGGAGTTCCCGTGACATAATTTTAAGTTTAGAATTTTACAAAATGTTAACAATGACAAGAGAGAGGGTAACTTAAACTACTTAATTGAAAGAATTGAATTAAAGCGGATATTGTCGCTTCACAGTAAGATGTTGTCCTGTTCGATTCTCAGTTAGAGCGTCTTCTTTCATGTGGAGACATGCGTCAATGGGCATACCTTCGTTGAAGGTTGTGCGTCAGGGCCGGCAACTCGGCACGTAAAAATCTATTGCCAATCATTAGCGGACCGGACTTCCGCTGTGGCGAACCCTAGCCGGGAAAAGCAGAAAGACACAACATTAAAGCTGCAAGCCCATGTATACACTGGACTGAACAACTATGTCTGCATTAAACCTGAGCTGGAAGCTTGTTCACTTGAATAAGATGTAATACTAGCCGAAGACATAATTGATGTATCTTAAGGGTTGGATCTTTTTTTAATGATGTATTTAATTAATTAATTGATAGTGCTTTTCATATAAAATATGCATGGATTTTTACTGTTTTACTGAAGAATTGAGAAAGCGTGGCTTGTTCTATGTGAAAGCCCTTGTCTAAATAAACTTGTTTTAAGCCGTAGTGGTCATCTGGATTGTTTTGCTACATTGTCTGCTGTTTTTAATCTTTGTGTACTATAAGATGAAATGAAAGTAAAAAGTGGCAGACTACACTGCATTTTGTGAAGAAGAATGTTTCTGGCAAGTGCAAGCTGGTTTGTTGGGGAAAGCAGCTGAGAGATTTCTATAGCAAAGTTTGAGCTGATCAAGGACTGTAACTACAGTAGATTCGGTATAGAATGAAAATGAAAGAGATGGGTCAGGAGTGAGGACAATATATTTATATTCCAAGACTTGTGGGATTCTATTGTTATGGTTATCTTGAATGTCAATATTAGGCAGAGTAGAAAGTTTGCAGATAGAGGCAAACAGCATAACACTATTTTTTTTTAATCTTTTTTTTTTTTTTTTGAAGGGAGGATTGATGAGATTCTTGTAAATTTCAGACTACTGGCCCAGTGCATAGATATCCTTTTGAGACTGCAATTGCAAAGCAGATGGGCATTTACTGGATTATAAGTGAAGAATGTTACCTGCATACATGATGACATCTAGTGAGAGTAAGTCATTGTAATACCATTAATAAAGAAGGAGAAAAGTAAGGGACCCAGTGCAAAGCCTTGAGATACTCCTGCATAAAATGTCCCAATTTGGGACAATTGTTTAATGATATGGACTTGGAAAATTCAGTTTTCAAAGTAGCTTTGGTACCAGTACATTACTGCTGCCAAAGCTGTATCTACTGAATTTGTTAAGGAGGAGGTTGTGATTTACTGTTTCAAAAAAAAATTCTCATTTCATTAAAGAGGTCTACTGTAATATGTCCCTCACTGATACCACTATAGATTTTAACAGTTGCTGTGATTAGGGGAGTTGTAGCACAACTTTTTTTCTGAAGCCATTCTGTTTGTCCTTAAGGAAGCCATAGCTATTAAAATGTTTGAAGAATTGTTTATAAATATTTTTTTCAAATATTTTTGCCAGTAGGCATACATTTGAAATAGGTCATCTCTATATATTACAAACAAATAACCAATACATTATCAGCATGAATCACTATGTAATAGTAATAATATATGGTAAAACTGTGAAAGACCAGACTAGTCAATATCAGAAAGTTATTTGCAGAGTGGGCCATGGTATCCAGATTGTCACCCTCAAAAGTGCTAATTCCAGAGACAGGTATCTCCTTACTCCCGCCCCCCAATACACAGTGACTCTGGAGATGATTATAACAAGTATAGAGGATTGCTGCCTCATATGGTAGGCTTTGCCCACACAAAAGTGCTTTAAACATTTTGTCAAATTGCCAGACATATGTTGTATGCTAAACACAGTTACTCGGTGTTAGGCCTGCTCCTAGCAAATTTCATGGATGGGGCTTGCTAATGCACATCCTGAAGGGATAATTAATCTGGACCATTGCATGCAAATGGTGTGGCTCATGCTAGATTTACTTAATTCTGATACAGAGATGGTCACACTGGTGAGACCCTGATGACCAAACCACAAGTCTGAAAAAATTCCCAGCAAAATCTATATCTTAACTATACATAATTGCAACAGTATTTACTGCATGCTATTACATTTGAACAGCTTTGCCTGTAAATGCTCATCAGTTGTGAATAGAATTTGGGTTAGAAGATGACTGATTTAAGGTTGGAGGGAAGTGACTCCCCAAGCTGTAGGGCAAGATCTAAGAAAGTACCATCAGTGCAGTGGAGTTTTGTTCTTAGTGGTGTGTTATGAGTGGCCTGTGGGAGGTAGGGTTCTTAAATGATAATCAGAAGTTCTTGAGGTATGTTCCTGAGCTTCATTGTGTTTCAGGAATCATTATACATGTTTGGAGTTTTTCTCTCTGGCCCTCTGGTGAAAATGGGACTTTATGCCATTCAGAATTTTCCAGTAAACCAATACAAAAAAAATAGTAAAATAAAGCAACTACCAAAGAAAATTAAAATAGCTTAGCTTGATTAGTCTATATATCAATGATCCAAGAAGCAGTGCAGATCTTTGTTCACTAGCCATTTGGCTTTGGCAAGTAAGGAGTGGCAGCATGCTCTTTGATGGCTATGGGTGATGAGCCTGCTCATGTCGTTAGAGGTGGTTTGATAGAAGAAAGATTCTTTTTAGACGCTGCTGAAATGATATGAGCCAGCAGCATACTTTTCCCAACTGCCTAGAAGAAGTGTGTTAATTTTGGGTTTGGTGACCCCTACGTGTTGTTCACAGCTAAGATGTCGATCAAGCCAGATTCCAAGGTAGGAGAAGAATTTTGCTTGCTTCTAGTGGTTACTGATTACTGTGAATTACGTTCTGGTAATGGGAAACTAAGGATAGTTTTGCTGAGTTAGAAATATCACATTTTTGTTTTTTAAGACTAGTTACTGTCTAGAAAACAGTTAGAAAATAGATAATTCTCTTTCTTAATAATGGTGGAAGTGGTCTGACTGATAAACTGCCATACCATTAGCCTAACAAATTATTAAACGATTAGGTAGACCCATAGGAAGGATGGAAGATGGTAAAACAGAGATAAATTAAATGGAGCTGAGATTGCTGCCACTGATGAGGTCCAGTAGAGAGAGTTTATGTGAAGTAAACCTGGGACTTGCTGGCTCTTTTATAAGTTACAAAAGTTTATCTTTAGTAAGCAAATGCTGGATATCTTTATTTTATGAGCTGAATATGGTAGGGCTTATGCCAGGTAATATCAACCATACCCACTTAAAGTCTCTGTCGTTTAATGAAAAGCTTTGAACTTTAAGTAATGCCTTTTTGTTTTCTTTGAAGAGAAGGAGGGTACCTCCACCAGCACTTGTTCGTGGTCTAGCATTGACAAGGGCGGTTGTAGCTGGGAAGTAAGGGCTAAGGTTTAGTGTGTTGGCTTTTACCTAATGTTGCAAAAATAGAAGTTATGTTCTTACCATAACGTTCCATGTTAGTTGTCTTCTTCTCGCCTTCTTTCTTGCTGGATGGGTTCGGAGCCGACCTCGGCTCCGACTCGGCCACTCTAAAAGCTCGAGAGTTGGTTCCACCAGCTCGAGGCTCCCCTTATATCCCACAATGCTAGGCGGTATTACCTCAGATCTCGTTTGTAAGCTAGGCCCAGCCAAAAAGTAACTCCAGAACCACTGGAAAAGGGAAAACCCACCTCTATAAAAGGAAGGGAAGAATGTGACCTGAAACCTGATGAAAGGCATATATGCAAGTATAGCATATACCTATATACAATAGAGGTGGTAGAAAAGAGGTCACAATCAAACTCCTCTAGGTCTGTCCAGGCTAGGGGAAGGAGGTGGGGCATAAGAAAGAAGGCGAGAAGAAGACAACTAACATGGAGCGTTATGGTAAGAACATAACTTCTATATGTTAAGTTGTCCATCTCGCCTTCATTCTTGCTGGATGGGACCGTCCTAGCACCTTGTCCCGGGTGGCCTATCGGAACAGACTCTTGAGAACAGTGGAACCAAAATTAGCTCTATGTCTATAAGCTAAATCCAACTTATAATGAGAAATGAAAGTGTGAGGAGTAGCCCAAGTAGCCGCTGCACAAATAGTGTCAATAGGCAGCCTGTCTTGGAAGGCTATAGAAGTAGCCAAAGCTCTGGTGGAGTGGGCCTTAGGCTTGTTAGGCAGCTTTTGGTGTCTAATTTCATAAGCAAAAGAAATCAGAGATGTTAGCCATCTGGAGAGTGATACCTTTGAAACTGAAAGTCCCTTTCTGCCTTCTGCATAAGAGACAAACAACTGGTCAGTTTTCCTGATCTGTTTGGTTCTATCCAAATAATACCTTAACTGACGATGAACATCTAGCCAATGCAATTTTTGTTCAGACCTGTTAGAATAGTTAGGAAAAAACACAGGGAGGTCAATGCTTTGATTTAGGTTAGACACAGAGGCTACTTTAGGTAAAAAGGATGGATTGGTTCGTAAGGACACCCTGTCTTTATGAAACAATAGATATGGTGGTCGACTGCTGAGTGCATGAAGTTCTGAGACCCTTCTAGCTGAAGTAATGGCTACCAGAAAGAGAGTCTTCCAGGATAGCAATTGCAATGAACAGGAAGCTGCAGGTTCGAAAGGGGAGAATCAAAGATGTGAGAACTAAATTAAGGTCCCAAGAAGGAGGAGGATTTCTTATAGGAGGTCTGAGAAGAAAAACTCCCTTCAAAAAAGCTTTGCAAAGCTTGTGAGACATGATGGCAGAATCTGACATGCCCACATGAAAGTTAGAAATAGCTGCCAATTGAACTTTAAGAGTAGAAGGAGATGAACCTGCATGGAAGAGTTCAGCTAGAAATTCAAGGACTATTTGGATGGAAGCAGTGAAAGGATCTATGTCCCTTCCTTGAGCCCAATAGGAAGCGTTTCCACTTACTAAGATAAATCTTCCTAGTGGAAGATTTATGGGAAGCTATCAAAATATCTCGAACAGAGTGAGATATTTGAGGAAGCCTGGCTAAGGTTGGAATTGGAGGAACCAAGCAGTGAGGTTCAGAGAGGGAGGGAGCGATGTAATTGACCCGATTGATGGATCAAAAGATCTGGAACTAGGTCCAGATGCCAAGGTTGCTCCAACAGAAATTGATGTAGAAAGGGGAACCAAACCTGTCGAGGCCAGTAAGGAGCAATGAGGATCAATGAGGCCTTCTGAGCGATAGCTTTCTGTATCACTTGAGAGATTAGTGGGAAGGGAGGAAATGCATACAGAAGTCCCCGGGGCCAAACTTGGACTAGAGCGTCTCTGCTGGGCTGGCCTGATAATGGAAATAGGGTGAAATAATCTCTGCACTTGCTGTTTTGGGGAGTAACAAAAAGGTCGCAGCAAGGCTGACCCCACTTGAGAAAAATTTTCTCCAGAATAGACTCTTTCAGAGACCACTCGTGAGGCATGAGGATAGCTCTGCTCAACTTGTCCGCGATTAGATTGGACTTCCCGGGGATGTGCGTTGCTATCAGAAAACGCTGAGAAGAAATCGCCCATTGCCACAGTCTGAGTGCTTCTCGACATAGGGGATAGGACCTGGTTCCACCTTGTTTGTTGATATACCACACTACAGACATATTGTCCGCCTGGATTGCTATCGTTCCCAAGGGAAGAGAGTCTTGAAGGGCTTGCAACGCTAAAAGCACTGCTCTCATCTCTAGAACATTTATATGCAAGTGGCATTCGTCTGGTTGCCATATGCCCTGGACTGTTCTGCCCTGATAATGCCCCCCCACCCGATCAGGGAGGCGTCCGTTGTCAGAGTAGCAACCGGAGGGGAAGGAACAAAGGGTCTTCCCAGGGAGAGCTGAGGGAAGACATCCACCAAAGAAGATGATTCTTGCATGCTTGCGTAATCATAATGGTGTGGGACATCGGAAGTTGTTGGTATGACCATTGTGTGAAGAGCATCCATTGAAGGATTCTCATGTGGAATCTGGCTAATAAAAGTAGAGGGATAGCAGCCGCCATGATCCCCAGTACTTTCAGAACTAATCTGGCTTTGACTCTGTTGCTGTGGAAGAGAAGGAGACCAGTTTGCTTATGACTGCTATTCTTTGGTCTGTTAGTCCCTCAGACATGTTGACTGTGTCTAGATTTGCGCCTATGAAGGTAATAGCACGACAAGGCGACAAAACAGACTTTTCGCAATTTATTGATATGCCTAAATTTTGACAAATGCGAAAGGTGTAGTCTCTGACCATCAGAAGAAGATGCTTGGTAGGAGCTGTGAGGAGCCAGTCGTCCAAATATGGAAACACCTGGAATCCTTGGCGTCTCAGGTGAGAAGCTACCACTGCCATGCATTTGGTAAACACCGGGGGCAGTGGTGAGACCAAAGGGCAGGGCTCTGAATTGAAAGTGACTGGTTCCCAGCCGAAGCGGAGAAATCTCCTGAGCGTCTGTTCATTTTATATGATAGTGCGCATCCTGGAGGTCTATAGAGCACATCCAGTTTTCCTTTCCCAAAGGGGTAGGATGGATTGTAGCGTGACCATCCGAAATCTTGTTTTCTTGACCGACTTGTTCAAGATACTGAGATCCAAAATGGGTCTCCAGTCCCCTGTTTTCTTTGGAACCAAAAATAATTTGGAGTAGATTCGGATCCTTGCTGGTCTGCTGGCACTGGCTGAATGGCTCTTTTGCAAGCAACTTTGAAATTTCCAAGCTGCTTGATCCCTTTGGCCGGTGGAACATCTGGAAGGATTTTTGATTGATTTGGAATACGAAGAACGGAATGGAATAGCCTTGAAATGATGGACTGTACCCACTTGTCTTGAGTTAGGGATTGCCAGGCTTCTGGGTACAGTGACAATCTTCCCCCGACTGCCTCCGAAGGTGGACAGTCGGGCAACACCTCAGGGATGCTGGAAGGGCTTATCGGAAAAGGTTTCTCGATTGCCCTGGTTCTGCTGACCCCCCCTGCCTCTAGGGCGACGTCTACCATTATTGTTCCCCCCTCTGCCTCTGGAGGGGAACCGACTCTGTGCGTCAGGCAAAGTCCCTTGAGATTGTTTGTGGAACCACATTTTCCCACCTTTCTGGCCTTTGGGGTAAGGCCTAGAAGGAGTAGAAAAACGGACTCCGACGGCAGAAAGAGTTTTGCCATCTGTCTCGCACCTCGTCAAGGTTTCTTTCACTTGAGGACCAAAGAGAGATGATCCATCAAACGGGGAATTAGTGAAAGACGTTTTAAAGGGGTCCGCAAAATTGCATAGCCGCATCCAGGCATGCCGGCGTAAGGCAACACCTGTCCCTGCGGCTCTGCTCGCTCCATCAGCCGCATATGAAAGGAGGCGCATGGAGGAGTTAGCTATAGAATTTAGGGTAGCCAGCTGAGTGTTCATCTTGTCCTGAAAACCCGCAGCTGTAGGATCCTTCAACATGTCACTCGCTTCCTTGATCAAATCTCGTTGAAGACGAGTGAAATGGCATAGGTAGTTCAGCGAGCATAGCAAAGGTCGCTGAGAAACATCCACTTCCGCACCTGTCCATAGACCTAGATTCCTTGTTAGGAGGATGGACAGGCACCGAAGGATCAGCTAGTTCCTTCTTAGTGGCAGCAGCTACCACCATAGCATCCACAGAAACTCCCTTGGTCAAAAATTGTTTATCTGTTGGTGCTGTGATAAACTTTGAAGGTCTCCTGGGGTGGGGTCCACTGAGTCAGGAGCCGTCCAAGCCTTTTGCTACCACCTGCATGAGGGGTCAAGGGGACACCCAGGAGGTGGAAGGGCGAGAGCCAAACGCCTCAAGATACACAGATTCATCCTCCGAAGGGTTAAGGGCTGGCCAATTTCCCCTCTGTTTCAGGATTTCTAGAATGTCTGCAAATGAGACATCTTCAGAAGGGGAACGGGGGGAACCCTCGGAATCCTCTAAATCTGTGTCAGAGGTGACAGACTCAGGTGAGTCTATGTGCTTCCTCTTACACTTTCTCTTCCTAGGGGCTCCTGCCAATTCAGGAGAGGCCTCGGAAGAGGATGAGATCCCCACAGGGGATTCTTGAGGAGCTGGCTCTCTGCGGTCTGGGATGAGGGAGTGAGTAGACATAACCTGAGGCACCGAAGAGGGAGGGGCGGACGGAGCCGACTGTGGAGTTGAACAAGGTTCCAACACACTCCGCATGACCTTGAACGCACCCCTGTCAGGCAGAGCCAGAGGTCCCCACTCCGAAAAGCTGAGAACCCCCCTCGGCACCAACAGTGATGGCTCCGAGGCCGATGTCGGAGCTGAACTTACCAGCGCCGAGGCACCGAGAGGGAGAGCGGGGTCGGAC
Source organism: Protopterus annectens (assembly GCF_019279795.1). Classification (NCBI taxonomy): domain Eukaryota; kingdom Metazoa; phylum Chordata; order Ceratodontiformes; family Protopteridae; genus Protopterus; species Protopterus annectens. Next base: position 1,041,723,422 of record NC_056739.1, on the reverse strand, counting down.
AAGGGTCCGATGCCACTCACCCCCTCGGAGCCGACGAGGGAAGTCCGGCGCCGAGATTCTTCCAAGGAAGAAATCGGAGCCGACGACGGAGCCGAAGACAATTGTATCGGCTCCGACGCTACCACAGTCTCGGTTCCGAAACACCCCGGCTCTGAGCTCAAAGGAGTCGGAGGAGGAACATTTTGAGGGACAGGGTCAAGCATCGACTGATGAGTCGGGCTCTGAAGCATTTGGGCCAGTGCCTCGGACTTAAGAAGTCGACTCACTACCCTCTGAAGGTCATGATCCGAAAGCCTCAATGACCTAGAGGAGTGAGATCTATGGCTCCGTTCAGACAGCAAGGGAGATGCTGGAGCCGAATGAACGGAGCCAAGGGACGGTGACCTAGACCTCTTTCTAGATGTCGGCTCCGATGGTCTGATAGGAGCCGACACAGGAATTTCCAATGCCTCGGCTCCAGCCAGAGCCGAGGAAACCACAGAAGCTGCAGTCTGAGACTCATCGGCTCCAGCCGGAGCCGATGTAGCAGGAGGTTCCAAAGCCTTAGGCCTCGACTCAGAAGCTGGAGTCGAGGACCTAGAAGCCTTAGAGGGTTTGCCCGAAGTAGCAGTAAGGGAACCCTCAGGCTTAAGCAAACCTCTTAAAATGAGTTTATTTTTTCTTTCCTGCAGGACTCTAGGGCTGAAGCCATGGCATACAGCACAAGAGTCCTGCAGATGTAAAGGTCCCAGGCAGTACACACAAGAAGTGTGACCGTCTATCAGAGACATTTTCTGACAGCACGAGTCACACTTCTTGAAGCCTGAGACCTTCGAGTCCTTAGACATTGTCAAGGAAAGTGTAACCACACACACACACTCAAACACACCGATTACACTTTACACAAGTTTAACTAGAAAAAATTACACTTTACACAAGTTTTTCTAGATCCCTAACAAAAAACACATACACTCCACTAAGGGGATGGAAGGGCCCGAAGGCCTGTGGGAAGAACTTATAAGTTCTTTGTGGAAAAAAAGGTGGATAAACAGAAGGAAAAGGGTCTAAATCCACTACTTTAAGGGAAATAACTATAATAGGTTAAATTAAAGGGGTTTAAATAGACTATAGATTACTCTATAATAGCTGACCTGAAACCGGTAGAAACCAAACACCTCGATCGCTGTAGTGGCAAACGAGATCTGAGGTAATACCGCCTAGCATTGTGGGATATAAGGGGAGCCTCGAGCCGGTGGAACCAACTCTCGAGCTTTTAGAGAGGCCGAGTCAACCCATCCAGCAAGAATGAAGGCAAGATGGACAACTTAACATCACCTATTATGTCAAGGGAAGGGAGTGTGAACTGAGAAATTAAACTGACTATGAATTTCACACTAGTAATATTAGCTTTTTGGATGTCTGGTTGAGTAAAGATATTAATAATGATTGTCATACGGTTAGGATTTATCTTAAACCAACCTATTCCAATTGTTTTTTTATATTTTGAAAGTTCACACCCGTTATTTCAAAAGTGGTCTGTAGTTAAAGGGCAGCTGGTGAGGGCTGCACTTATGACCACTTTAGACCACGATTTTCAGACTGAATGTGATATGCTTATGCAAATGTTTGTTGCACGAGGGTACCCTCCTGATTTAATAGGCGGATTAACAGAGGAAGTGACCAATAAGCAGAATTCAGATTGGTTTAGGCCCATACTTAATAATGGTATAGGTTTTATGAGTGATTTATTGGTCAGTTCTGAACTAAATAATAACACCCTGCATGAAAGCTCGGTGGTTAGTTTTTCTTTAACCTTTAGTACAGCATTCTCCCTTGATGCTTATGAAATAAGATCTATACTATGTAAAAAATTGGGCTCTGTTGACTGATGATAGCAGCCTTAGGAATAAGTTACCAGAAATCCCAAAAGTAGTTTATAAACGAGGTCTTAACCTCAAAAATATGGCTGAGAGAAGCTACTTAGTTACTTCTAGACTGGGGGTGTGTGTTTAAATGTGGTAGTTGCCCCCAGTGTAAGCATATAAAGGTTACAAATAAAATAATCAGTCAACCCAATGGAAAACTTATCAAAGATAGACTTATTTGTAATAGCACTGGGGTTGTTTATTTGGCTGAATGCCAACCTTGTCCACAATTTTATATTGGTAAGACCGAACGTTGTATTAGACAGAGAATATGCGAACACCAATACTGTATCTTGAAAAATGATTCTACAAATGCTCTTGCCAGACATATTAATGATTATAAAGACCATTTTTTCTTATTACTGGTTATTGAGCAGGTTAAGATCAACCCTAGGGGTGGCCCTTGGCCTTTGAAATTAGAACAAAGGGAACTTTGGTGGCAATTGTTAACCAATGCCTATATGTTCCCTGGGATAAATAAATTGAGTTCTTTGAAATGTTTACTTAAGTTAAAATCGTTGGAGATATTTATTTATTTTTATTTATTTATTTATTTATTTCAGTTTGATTATCGGGGAAGTCCACTGGGCCAAGAAGAACCCATTTTCAGTGGAGGCCCGGGGAGAAAAAGCTCCAAAGGCAGTACAACCAATACAATGTTTAAGAAGAATACAAAAGATAATACACACAGCAAGGAAACAAAGTAAGACACTGCAAATTCAAATTTACAATAGAATGTACACACAGTAAGAACATTGTAAAATGCATATTTACAATAGAATGTAGACACAGTAAAAACAGTGAAAATGCAAATTTACAATACACTGCAAGAATTCATATAGGACACAGCAAAAGTTAAAAATTAGTAGATTTTTTTTTTTTTGCTAACTATTCAATATTGTCATCCATACAGTGAAGTTAGAGCCTGCTAAAAACATAGCTAGAGTTCGAGTGTATAAAGGTGAGGAGTACAGGGGCTTAGTCTAGGGGAACCTTGGGATTAAGTAGGGTGAAAGCAAGAACATTTCCATTTTGAAGATAGGCGTAAGAAAAGTTGGGTTTTGAAGTAGTCTGAGTTAGGTATGGCTCTAAGAGAAGGAGGGAGAGATGTTAGATATTTGATTCACATTCATATATAATTTGGCTTTAACATATGTATATTTATAGATATGTTTGGTGGTGTACATATGTTTATATGTAAGTATATATGTATATATGTATATATATATATATATATATATATATATATATATATATATATATATATATATATATATATATATATTGTATTTTTTATATACGTTTATTATTGATTTTTTTGTAGATTTGACAGCTTTTTTGGGAAGATGTTATTTATATATTTTTTTAAATAAATATTTTATATAGATATATATATATATAGATATATATATTGTTTTTTAATATTAATTATATATTTTATATTATGAGGATTGTTCCTTTAATGCTTAATTAAGAAGTCACAGGAGTATATAAAAAGTTCCCGGCAAAGTAAACACCTTCTAGTCAAAAAATATATATGAATCACGAGTAATGTTGTTATGCTAGAAGGTGACCACGAATAAAACCACTCTTTACAGAAGTGAGCATACTGATTAATCCATTCAAATCGACAAAGATCTTTGTTTAAAATAACAAAGCCAGTTTATTAAATATACAAAGGTTAGCACTTTCGCAAATGCTTCTTCAGACCGTTATTTTTCAAATGCTTTTCCATTTAAACTTTTATAGTGCACTTTCACGTGATGTGTTTCGTTGATCATGCCAATTAAAATTTAAAGGTGCTACATTGTTATGTATTACTTAATATGTATATATAAGTTTTATTACAGTTATTAGCAATGCTTTAACTTCTTATAATATATATCTGATTATAATAGTTATAAAGACATTTTTGCTAACAACTCAACATATCATATAAAAACTTTAAAAATACAACTTATTCACTTCAAATGACAATCTAAATGAAATTCATAATATCTTCATAGACGTTCTGTCTGAGCTCATGGGTATGAACTAAAATACCTGCCTTGATATCATAGTGTTCTCAATAAATATAATAATGTGTATACATACCCTAACTTTTTCTTAAAATCAAAACATATGAGAGTAAAACACAGGAAAGTCTTTTAAAAAGATTTTTTCGTATAAATATAAACTAGCCACATTCAGTGACCTCCAGGTTAAATACACAGGACTTGAATATAATATCACCCTGCCATTAATCTCCGCTCAGTAAAAAGAAGTTATGTTCTTACCATAACGTTCCATGTTAGTTGTCTTCTTCTCGCCTTCTTCTTGCTGGATGGGTTCGGAGCCGACCTCGGCTCGACTGCCACTCTAAAAGCTCGAGAGTTGGTTCCACCGGCTCGAGGCTCCCCTTATATCCCACAATGCTAGGCGTGAGTTACCTCAGATCTCGTTTGTAAGCTAGGCCTAGCCTATAATAGTAATAGAATAATTAGTAACAAAATCCACCTCTATAAGTAAGGGAGAAGAGAAGGGTGACCTACATCCTGATCCATGAAATATGCACAGCAGAGCATATACCTAAAGTACAGAGGTGGTAGAAAGAGAGGTCACAATCACAACTCCTCTAGGTCTGTCCAGGCCAGGGGGCAGGAGGGTGGGGCGCAAGAAGAAGAGAAGAAGACAACTAACATGGAACGTTATGGTAAGAACATAACTTCTTTATGTTAAGTTGTCTATCTCGCCTTCATTCTTGCTGGATGGGACCGCGTCCCTAGCACCTTGTCCCGGGTGGCCTAACGGAACAGACTCCTGAGAACAGTGGAACCAAAGTTAGCTCTATGCCTAGAAGCTAAATCCAACTTATAATGAGAAATGAAAGTGTGAGGAGTAGCCCAAGTAGCCGCTGCACAAATGGTGTCAATAGGCAGTCTGTCTTGGAAGGCTAAAGAAGTAGCCAAAGCTCTGGTGGAATGGGCCTTAGGTTTATTAGGCAGCTTTTGGTGTCTAATTTCATATACAAGGGAAATCAAAGATGTTAGCCATCTGGATAATGATACCTTTGAAACTGAAAGTCCCTTTCTGCCTTCCATAGGAGACAAACAGCTGGTCAGATTTTCTGAATTGTTTTGTTCTATCCAAATAGTACCTCAATTGACGATGAACATCCAGGCAGTGTAATTTTTGTTCAGATCTATTGGAATATTCTGGACAAAGACAGGGAGGTCAATGCTTTGATTTAGATTTGACGAGACTACCTTAGGCAAAAGGACGGGTTCGCTCGTAAGGATACCCTGTCCTTATGAAATAATAGATAAGGAGGTCGACAGCTGAGTGCTTGAAGTTCTGAAACTCTTCTAGCTGAAGTAATAGCTACCAGAAAGAGAGTCTTCCATGATAGCAATTTTAAAGAACAGGAGACTGCAGGTTCGAAAGGGGGAAGAATCAAAGAAGCAAGAACTAAATTTAGGTCCCAAGGAGAAGGAGGATTTCTTATAGGAGGTCTGAGAAGAAAAACTCCTTTCAAAAATGCTTTGCAAAGCTTGTGGGACATTAAGGCAGATTCAGAAATACCCACATGAAAGTTAGAAATAGCTGCCAATTGAACTTTAAGAGTAGAGGGAGATGAACCTGCATGGAAGAGTTCAGCTAGAAAATCAAGGACTATTTGGATGGAAGCAGTGAAAGGATCTATGTCCCTTCCTTGAGCCCAATATGTGAAGCGTTTCCACTTACTCAAATAAATCTTCTGAGTGGAAGATTTATGGGAAGCTATCAAAATATCTCGAACGGAGTGAGATAATTGAGGAAGCCTGGCTAAGGTTGGAACTGGAGGAACCAAGCAGTGAGGTTCAGAGAGGGGAGGGAGCGATGTAACTGACCCGACTGATGGATCAAAGATCTGGAACTAGGTCCAGATGCCACGGTCGCTCCAATAGAAATTGATGTAGAAAGGGGAACCACACCTGTCAAGGCCAGTAAGGAGCAATGAGGATCAATGAGGCCTTCTGAGCGATAGCTTTCTGTATCACTTGAGAGATTAGTGGGAAGGTAAGAAATGCATACAGAAGTCCCGGGCCAAACTTGGACTAGAGCGTCTCTGCTGGGTTGGCCTGGTAATGGGAATAGAGTGAAATATTCTCTGCACTTGCTGTTTTGGGGAGTAGCAAAAAGATCGCAGCAAGGCTGACCCCACTTGAGGAAAATTTCTCTCACAACAGAGTCTTTCAGAGACCACTCGTGAGGCATGAGGATAGCTCTGCTCAACTTGTCCGCAATTTGATTGGACTTCCGGGATGTGCGTTGCTATCAGAAACCGCTGAGAAGAAATCGCCCATTGCCACAATCTGAGTGCTTCTCGACACAGGGGTATGACCTGGTTCCGCCTTGTTTGTTGATGTACCACACTACAGACATATTGTCTGTCTGGATTGCAATCGTTCCCAAGGGAAGAGAGTCTTGAAGGGCTTGCAACGCTAAAAGCACTGCTCTCATCTCCAGAACATTTATGTGCAAGTGGCATTCGTCTGGTTGCCATGTGCCCTGGACCGTCCTGCCCTGATAATGCCCCCCCCACCCGATCAGGGAGGCATCCGTTGTCAGAGTAGCAACCGGAGGGTGGAACAAAGGGTCTTCCCAACAAGAGCTGAGGGGAAGACATCCACCACATGAGATGATTTTGCACGCCTGCGTGATCATAATGGTGTGAGACATTGGAAGTTGCTGGTATGACCATTGTGTAAAGAGCATCCATTGAAGGATCCGCATGTGGAATCTGGCTAATGGAAGCAGAGGTATGGCCGCCATAATTCCCAACACTTTCAGAACTAACCTGGCTTTGATTCTGTTGTTGTTGAAAAGGAGTGAGACCAGTTTGTGAATGTCTGTTATTCTCTGATGTGTTAGTCTACAGAACATGTCTACTGTGTCTAGATTTGCGCCTATGAAAGTAATAGCACGACAAGGCGACAAAACAGACTTTTCGCAATTTATTGAAATGCCTAACTTTCGACAAATGCGAAAAGTGTAATCCCTGGCCATCAGAAGGAGATGCTTGGTGGGAGCTGTGAGGAGCCAGTCGTCCAAATATGGAAACACCTGGAATCCTTGTCGTCTCAGGTGAGAAGCTACCACTGCCATGCATTTGGTAAACACCCGGGGGGCAGTGGTGAGACCAAAGGGCAGGGCCCTGAACTGAAAATGACTGGTTCCCAGCCTGAAGCGGAGGAATCTTCTGGAGCGTCTGTTCATTTTTATGTGATAGTACGCATCCTGAAGGTCTATAGAGCACATCCAGTTGCCTTTTCCCAATAGGGGAAGGATGGATTGCAGCGTGACCATTCGAAATCTTGTTTTCTTGACTGATCTGTTCAAGATACTGAGATCCAAAATTGGTCTCCAGTCCCTGTTTTCTTTGGAACTAAAAAGAACCTTGAGTAGATTCCGGATCCTTTCTGGTCTGCTGGAACTGGCTGAATTGCTCTTTTTGCAAGCAGTTTTGAAATTTCCAAAACCGCTAGATCCCTTTGAGCGGGTGGAACATCTGGAAGGGATTTTTTTGATTGGATTGGAATTCGAAGAAAGGGAATAGAATAGCCTTCGGAAATGACGGACTGTACCCATTTGTCTTGAGTCAGGGATAGCCAGGCTTCTGGGTACAGTGACAATCTTCCCCCGACTGCCTCCGAAGGTGGGCAGTCGGGCAACACCTCAGGGATGCTGAAAGGGCTTATCAGAGAAGGCTTCCCGATTGCCCTGGTTCTGCGGAGCCCCCCTGCCTCGAGGGCGACGTCTACCATTGTTATTCCCACCTCTGCCTCTGGCGGGGAAACGACTTTGTGCGTCAGGCGAAGTCCCTTGAGATTGTTTACGGAACCACATTTTCCCACTTTTCTGGCCTTTGGGGTAAGGCCTAGAAGGAGTAGAAAAACGGACTCCGACGGCAGAAAGAGTCTTGCCATCAGTCTCGCACCTAGTCAAGGTTTCTTTCACTTGAGGACCAAAGAGATGATCCATCAAACGGGAGTTAGTGAAAGACGTCTTGAAGGGTCCAAATTGCATAGCCGCATCCAGGCATGCCTACGTAAGGCCACACCTGTCCCTGCGGCCCTACTCGCTCCATCAGCCGCATAAGAAAGGAGGCGCATGGAGGAGTTGGCTATGGAGTTAAGGGTAGCCAGCTGCGTGTTCATCTTATCTTGAAAACCTGCAGCTGTAGGGTCCTTCAACATGTCACTCGCTTCTTTGATCAAGTCCCTTTGAAGACGAGTGAAATGGCACAGGTAGTTCAGCGAACGCATAGTAAATGTCGCTGACGAGAACATCCGCTTCCCGTACCTGTCCATGGACCTAGATTCCTTGTTAGGTGGATGGACAGGTACTGAAGGATTAGCTAGTTCCTTCTTAGTGGCAGCAGCTACCACCATAGCATCCACAGAAACTCCTTTTGTCAAGAACTGTTTGTCTGCTGGTGCCGTTATGAATTTGGAGGGTCTCCTGGGAGTGGGGTCCACTGAATCAGGAGCCGTCCATGCCTTTTTAGCAACCACCTGCATGAGGGGGTCAAAGGGGGGGGACACCCAGGAGGTGGAAGGGCGAGAGCCAAATGCCTCAAGATACACAGATTCATCCTCCGAAGGGTTAAGGGCTGGCCAATTTCCCCTCTGCTTCAGGATCTCTAGAATGTCTGCAAAGGAGACATCTTCAGAAGGGGAACGGGGGAACCCTCGGAATCATCTAAATCTGTGTCAGATGTGATGGACTCAGGTGAGTCAATGTGTTTCCTCTTACACTTCCTCTTCCGAGGGGGCTCTTCTGCAAAATCAGGAGAGGCCTCGGAAGAGGATGAAATCCCACAGGGGTTCCTGAGGAGCTGGCTCTCTGCGGTCCGGGATGAGGGAGTGAGTCGACTTGACCTGAGGCACCGTGAGGGAGGGGACGGAGCCGACTGTGGAGTAGAGCCAGGCTCTAACACACTCCGCATGACCTCGAACGCACCCCTGTCAGGCAAAGCCAGAGGTCCCCGCTCCGAGAAGCTGAGAACCTCCCTCGGCACCGACAGTGATGGCTCCGAGGCCGATGTCGGAGCCGAACTCACCAGCGCCGGCTCCGAGAGGAAGAGCGGGGTCGGACAAGGGTCGATGCCACTCAACCCCTCGGAGCCGACGATGGAAGTCCGGCGCCGAGATTCTTCTAAGGAAGAAATCGGAGCCGACGATGGAGCTGAAGACAATTGTATCGACTCCGACGCTACCACAGTCTCGGTTCCGACACGACCCGGCTCCGAGCTCAACAGAGTCGGAGGAGGAATATATTGATGGACAGGGGCAGGCATCGACTGATGAGTCGGGCTCTGAAGCATCTGGGCCAGTGCCTCGGACTTAAGAAGTCGACTCACTACCCTCTGAAGGTCATGATCCGACAGCCTCGATGACCTAGAGGAGTGAGATTTATGGCTCCGTTCAGACAGCAGGGGAGATCCTGGAGCGAATGAGCGGAGCCAAGGGATGGTGACCTGGACCTCTTCCTAGATGTCGGCTCCGAAGGTCTGGTCGGAGCCGACACGGAATTTAATACCTCGGCTCCAGCCGGAGCAGGAACCACAGAAACTGTGGACTGAGACTCATCGGCTCCAGCGAGCCGATGTAGTCGGAGGTTTGAAGCCTTAGGTCTCGGCTCAGTTGCTGGAGCCGAAGACCTAGAAGCCTTGGAGGGCTTCCCTGAAGACACAGTAAGGGAATCCTCAGGCTTGAGTAAACCTCTTAAAATTAACTTATTTTTTCTTTCCTGCAGGACCCTGGGACTGAAGCCATGGCAAACAGCACAGGAGTCCTGCAGGTGCAAAGGTCCCAGGCAGTAGACACAAGAAGTGTGACCGTCTGTCAGAGACATTTTCTGACAGCACGCATCACACTTCTTGAAGCCTGAGACCTTTGATTCTTTAGACATTCTGAAAGTGCAATCACACACACAGTCAAAAAACACACTGATTACACCCTGTCTAGTTTTAGCTTAAAATAAAACTACTAACTAGGTTTTAAATTAAGAAAAATAACACACACACATCCACTAGGGAAGGAAGAAGGCCTGAAGGCCGAGGAAGAACTTAAAGTTCTTGTGGGGAAAAAACAGGAATTTTAAGAAAAAGGGGCAAGAATTCCTCTAAACTAAGGGAAATAAGTATAAAATTTAAAAATAAAGGGGTTTAAATACACTAACTTTACAAGAAAGTCACTTACCAAGAACCGGTGAAAACCAACACCTCGATCGCTGTGGCAAAGCGAGATCTGAGGTAACTCACGCCTAGCATTGTGGGATATAAGGGGAGCCTCGAGCCGGTGGAACCAACTCTCGAGCTTTTAGAGTGGCGAGCCGAGGTCGGCTCGAACCCATCCAGCAAGAATGAAGGCGAGATAGACAACTTAACATTATTAGATTGCATCTAAATTAAAATCATGGAACTTTACATTCTCAAACTGCTTATAAAAATAACCTATGGGAACAAATAAATATCAAACGTTCCCATACTAAATCTTATTGGGTCTGTACTAAATACATACTAAATTCCTAAGCCATAGTATTGCTTTTACTATTTTAAACCAATATTATACATGTATGGTAGCAGTGCGCCGAGGTTGACGATTTTAAATACATACTCTGTCAGCGCTATTATTGTAGAACTTGCATTGTTGCCAGAAAATAAATAATTTACTGACTTCCTTAATATTCATTCATATTTTAAAGTACCTGCTCTATCAGCGCTACTAATGTGAAGCTTGCATTATTGCCAGAAAATACACAGTGAACTGACTTCCTTAATATTCATTCATATACATACTATCCACGCTTATATTAAATGCATGGATCTAATTTAACTTTCCTTAACTACAGGAATATAAATTAGTTTGAAAGTTATCCCATCCAAGATAAATATAGATATGTATGTTATATACTATAAATAATCTGGTTTGTCTCAACTATGCATGGGTTGTGCCATGGACATTCCATAGGACATTAATAGTATGTTGCCACGTTGGTAAGGTGAAATTTAGCCTTAAAGGCCTCTCAGACCTCTGTATTAGCCCCCAATATCTACTGCTTTGCCTCCGACAAAAGTATATAAGTCCATCTTTAACTTATAAACAGTCACTGCTGGTATACAAATTACACTCAGATTTCCACGTATAAACTACAGTCATAGCACATGAAGATTATAAAACCTACTTTTTGTATGCATAACAAATTGAATAAAATCAAAGCGCAATGAATGGCATGAAAAATATTCAGACTCCTTGATACGAACGTCCTAAGGTCGCTGCTAAAATATAGTCTTCTAATATATAAATTACACTCAGTTTTCCACATATAAGCTACAATCATAACACATGAAGGTTACTGGACCTACTCTTTGTAAGCATATCAAATTAAATGAAGTTAAAGCGCCATGGATTACACGAATATTGTTTATCCACAGCATTCCCTGATGGTACCCTCTACTACACTCCCATGCTGGTATTAGAAAAAAATTAGACAAATTAGACTAATGTTATCCACTAGATTGTAAATTGGCTATCCAACAGATACCAGGATATGAAAGTACACCTTCTCTGAATATAAAGTTGTGATTAGTACTGGACATTCTGCTGTCTGGCATTTATTTTACAGACTTCTAGTCCAACACCCTGAAACGTTGCTGAACAAGTTTGTTGATGAGTGTGAGCTGTGCACTGTTATCTTCTCATCCACTGATACTAAGCAGCCTCATCAAGGGCTGGAATATGTACATACTCGGTATACTAAAAATGATTTCAACCAAAATGAAAAAAGATACAGTGTAGCAGCATAGACTTCTAGTTAAGAGGGGGCAGTCTAACACATACAATCTTATCTGTCTGTCTTTCTCTCTTCTCCTTACCCTATTATCAAGATATATCACTAATTTTGAGTGTCTAGTGTACAAGTTTCCCGATACCATTGTGTGACTCACTCACAAAGAGCCTGTTCTACAGGCCAGGAAAAAAAACACCACCACAGTCTTCTAGCCTCATACTCATAGCAAACAATTCAATAAAAGATATGCAAACTGCAGTAAATTTAAACCACATAATCACAGAGTTACATAAGCTGAATGCTCTTTGACTACCTGTACATGGAGAAACGTGGATGGCAAACTCAAAGATACCAAGACTGTGCCTTCCTCTCGCTCCACTCATCTGACCTCTTTGGATACCAAACTCTGAGACATCAACCACCACATGTGATCAGCGGAGACCTAGCTTGAATTAATGGTAGCTTAGCTGGTGGTCTTCCAGGATTAATGACTCCATAAAAACCTTTGTTTTACAGGCATTCCTCAAAGGGAAGAAGGATCAAACTGTATCTAGCAAATGATATCTGCATTGCTTACTGTACTTATTTCTTTGTTTCACTTGAAAGAAAGTTACTGTTTGTCGTTTTTGCATTTAAGTTATCTGTAACACATTGCACTTAAGTTACCTGGCACTTGCTCGCTAAAGCAATTATATAAGTCAGCACTAAAAATTAAAAGCACTACACCCTCACTCCCCACTGGCCCTTGTTTTCAATTATTAAGGAATTCCCAATATTATTCTAGCATGTTCAAAGGTCAGTTGTCAATCTCCTCTCCGGTCCAGCTGGTGAATCTGGGAATCTTGAGGCAATGTTACAACTGCCTCATGTACACAGACAACCCTCTCCTCCTCCCAACAAATTCCAACACATGTGAGAGATGCAACCATATAGCCAAACTGGAGGCTAAGCTCTCTCAACTCAGTACTGGCATAACCGGTCAGGAGGAGAAGGAAACCACACTCACTACAATTCCAGTCTCACATAGACCTACCACGACAGCAAACCAAACACATAATCACACAAAAACATACTCAGAGGCTCTAAATAAAGATCTGCCTAAGCAGCAGAGACCTCCAAAGCAGACACCCAAGCAACCGCTACCCCAAAACAAAACAAGTGCAACACATATCTCACAAAGCCAGTGTGCCGAACAGTCACAGCCCTTAAGACTAAACAACACACCTGATACACTTGTAATAGGTGACTCTATCATCAGGCACACTGACGTCCTGCTCACCAGGGTGAACAAGGAGAGGGTCATGGTGAGCAGCCTGTCGGGTGCTAGGATCCACCACATAACACAAGCACTCAGGTCACCCCAAGGCAAGTACAAATATGACTCAGTCATTGTCCATGCTGGTGTGAATGACCTGAGACGTACCTCCCTGGACTACATGAAAAGAGACATAAAGGAGCTCTCTGAGCATGTAGCCCAGGCCGGTATGACCCTGACCTTGAGTAGCATCTTACCCTCACCAAGAATGATACCACAATATGAAAACAAGATGATCAATTTCAACAACTGGCTTAAGTACTGGTGTCATTCAAAGGTGATCCAATGCCTGTCAGCTTGGGATGATATGCTCGACAAGCCACGATGCTTCGCTAGGGACGGCTTGCACCTGTCACCCCTGGGCTTTCAGATATTGGCAAAGGCTCTTGCTAACCCCATAGTGCCTTTTTTAGGCAAGGCTCAAAAGACAAACCCACCTCCATAGGTATCACAAGGGATAAGAAACTAAGAGTAATGCTACTCAACGCCAGAAGTCTAAACCTCAAGATGCATGCACTCGAAACTCTCCTTAGCATGGAGAACATTGATATCTGTGCAGTAACAGAAACCTGGTTCAGGGCTCCCGAGAGCACCCCAGCACTACCAGGTTATACCTCATACCATGCTTTTCAGCCCCAAAACTTGGACCCGAACCACAAAAGGAGGGGGAGTATCAATATTCATCAAAGATACCCACACCTCCAGGTTGGTGGCAAAGCACGAAGCATCAGAGACTATCCATGTGCAACTAACAGTGGGTAAAACTGCCTTCCAGTTTATAGCCTGCTACAGACCACCCTCCCAAACCCAGGAACCCCACTCGGCCTTTCTGAGAACACTGGAAAATATGAAGGTCTCTCCAAACACCATTATATTGGGCGACTTCAACTACCCAAACATAGACTGGGAGCATTACTCTAGCTCCAACACCCTAGTCCAAAGGTTCCTAGAATTTATAAACTCAAATGCTATGGAACAACTTGTTACCACTCCCACAAGAGGGGAAAACATACTGGATCTGATCATCACCAACATGGGGACTCTATGCTCCATACCAGAAGTGTATCCCTCACTGGTAAGATCAGACCATAAACTAATCTCACTGGATATTCACATCCTGACCCCACCCCCTGCCCAGAAAACCACAGTGAAAAACTTCTCTAAAGCAAATTTCACACTCCTCAAAACCAAGGTGGAATCCTTCAAAGCCCCCGGGCCTGTGGAAAATACGGCCCAGACCGCAGACTCCTTTATAAATGCATTCTATGAACACCTTCAGGAATGCATGGATCATGAGATCCCAAATAAAACCAAGACCCAATTCTCCAAAGGCAGACGTCCTGTCTGGTGGACCCCAGCCATAAACAAACTATACAATAGAAGGAGGAAGCTACTAAATGATAGAGCAAAATCCCAAAAAGGGAAGGCATCACTGATCAGTATTAGCAAAATCTACGGGCACTCATAAAATTGTCTAAGGCCAGCTTCGAGAGAAAAATTGCACAGGACACTAAGGATAATCACAAGGCTTTCTTTAGTTATGTTAGGAACCTGGGTGGTAATTCCCAGATATGCTCAGAATTAGTCCAAAATGACAAAAAATACACTGAACCCACAGACATTGCCAACATCCAAGCTGACAGGTTCAGCGCAAACGTCTCCCCCCCTCCCCACCAAAAGGGCAAATATCTATCCCAGCAGAGTGCTGCCCCCCTGACATCTCAGATGCTCAGGTAAGAGCCGCCCTCTCCAAAGCAATAAACACAGCATCAATGGGACCAGACGGTGTCCCGGGCTGCATCCTACATGAACTCCAAGAAGAGCTAAACCCAAACATAAAACTACTGTTCAATCTCAGCCTTACTACAGGATATGTGCCCAAAGAGTGGCGTACAGCAACAGTGGTCCCTCTCCATAAAGGTGGTGCCTCAACGGATCCTGGAAACTATCACCCCATAAGCCTGACTAGCTTGGTCTGCAAAGCTATGGAAAGGATCATCATGGACCTCATAAATAAAGATATTGGGGAACTATAGACACTAGATCCTATGCAGTTCGGCTTTGTTAAGGGCAGATCTTGCCTCTTAAACCTAGTTGATTTCTTTGAAACAGTCACCAAGGCCATTGACGAGGGGAAGGTGGTCCACACACTACCTGGACCTTGCAAAAGCCTTCGATACAATACCCCACTCGGGCATTATAGATAAGCTCATCAGCTTAAATATAAACCCCTATGTCACTAGATGGATTGCAAACTGGCTCAAGGACAGAACCCACATGGTTAGAATTGCTGGAGCCATGTCAGACTCCAAACCAGTTACAAGTGGTGTCCCACAAGGCTCAGTCTTGGGACCTCTCTTGTTCGGTATATATTTCTCGGAGGTACAGGCCAACACGGAAGGACTGTGGCTGACCAAGTTCGCAGATGACTGCAAACTGGGCGTCATAATCGACTCTCCAGCTGACACAAGCATCCTCCAAAAGGGCCTCATAGAAACAGACAACTGGTGCCAGAGCCATGGCCTCAAGCTAAATGCCATAAAGTGTGCAGTCATCCCCTTTGACAAAAACAAAGTGCCCACAAATTACCACATAGGTGGTAATCCATTAAGTACAGAAGAAATAATTAGGGACCTGGGGACCCAAGTTGATAGCAATCTCTCATTTGACAACCACGTGGCCAAAGTGGTTAGAAAAACATTTTATATAGCCCACCTAATCATGAAAGGATTCACATCTAGATCAGGGGAGGTCATCGTGCCTCTTTACTCATCCCTCATCAGGCCCATAATTGAGTACAATGCCCCTTTTGGGATGTACCTTACCAGACACCTGCAGCAACTGGAAAGACCCCAAAAGTACCTCACCAAGAGGATCAAAGGGCTCAAACAGATGCCATATGCTGCCCGGCTAAAGAAACTCCAGCTCTACTCAGTGGCATACCGCCTGTTCAGAGGCGATCTGTGCCTGACATATAAAGCCATGTCCAACCCGGAATTAATGGACATGCTGCACCTCAGAAAATCCAAATCCCATTGAGCTACGCTCGAGACTTGAACCTCAGCACTGAAATAAATAGGACATGCTGGAGGGACAAATTCATAACCCAGAGGCTCCCTTCACTCTGGAATAAAATCCCAGTCCAGGTTAGGCAGAGTCCCTCATTGACGCTCTTCAAGAAGAATCTTGATGAGTGGATGGGAGATCATAGGTTTACCCCAGGTATCACTTCTGTGTCACTGTTAGACAGAGGCACAGTATACTAACCTCGAAAAAGGGCATAGCAAAATAAATTTAAAATGGGTGGCGAAAGCCAAACACATTCTGGCTAGGCTTATAAATGCCCTAGGGCAGATAGCCTAGAATGAACCTATGAACCTAAGTGGTCCTCTGGATCAGGCTACAAATGCAAGAAATGAAGATACAGCAAGCCCATCTGTGTTTAACCCTAACACCCAAGATCTTGAATGCCCAGACAGATCTTATTCTGTTTTGATACATACTCCTTGAAAGATAAAGTGCTATTAATTCTATGGATCCCTAGTAAAACTGCTAAGATAGGAAACTCCAGAATATTTTGGGATGATGATATTCAGCTGATACCAGAGTCAAAAAAGTAGCTTTTCAGCCAATGATCAGTCACTGTAGGTAAGTATGGTGGTGGTGGTGCTGCTGGCTTCTGTACCTGATACAGCTGAGTTCACCAAATGGAAGATTTGGTTATTTTTTAAAGTCCAAATAAACAAAAAACACTGTAGAAACACCAAACTCACCTAATCACAAAAGGGGTTCGCATCCAGATCAAAAGGGGTCACTGTGCCCCTCTACTCATCACTCATCAGACCCAGCATAGAGTACAACGCCCCATTTGGGATGTACCTTACAAGACACCTGCAACAGCTGGAAAGACCACAGAAGTACCTCACCAAGAGGATCACTGGCCTCAAATAGATGCCCTATGCAGCTCGACTGAAGAAACTCCAGTTGTACTCGGTTGCATACCGCCTACTCAGAGGTGATCTCTGCCTGACATACAAGGCCATGTCCAACCCAGAATTGATGGACATGCTCCACCTAAAGAAAACCTTATCCCCTCGAGCCACATGCTCTAGGGATCTAAACCTCACCATAACAATAAACAGGATGTGCTGGAGGGATAGATTCCTGTCCCAGAGACTTCCCATGCTTTGAAACAAGATCCTAATCTACATTAGGCAGAGCTCCTCGCTAACACCCTTCAAAAGAAACCTTGACGAGTGGATGGGAAACAGAAAGTTTACCTCGGGGATCACTTCAGTGGCTCTGCTGGACAGAGGCACAGAAAACTAATCTAAGGGGGTGGCGAAAGCTAACACATTCTGGCTAGGCTTATAAATGCCTTCGGGCAGATAGCCTAGTACCAACCTATAAACCTAAGACATTCACAAAACTGGATACCAGGCTGAAATAACAAAAGCAATTCACAAAGATGGTGTATAAAATCTTTACTAGTGCTTCAGCTAAACAGCCTTTCAGAGGAATAATTTTGCACCAAATACAACAACTTTAAATACAAATTGATAGGCTAATTAACACATCAGCATTCAATTACAAATAGTGTTAAAAATTTAAACACTACACATTAACCCTTTACAAAATGTATGCCCGTTCAAATTCCAATGTACAAGATGCAAAAATGGTTAATGAATTATAATGTAAAAAAACACCCAAGATATTTGAAATGTGAACACACATATATAAAAATAAATACATACCAATGATTGATGTCTCTGCAATAGAATTTTATCTACAACAGAATTTTGTGACCTTATTATACATAAATAAAACATTAAATGAAATAAAAACACAGTAACTTATTGTTAAAGTGAATACCTGTTCTTGACACATGCCCCCAAAAATACTGAAATATCAAAAAATATTCAACCTAAAAAACATCACCTTGTAATGCCTTTCATAACTTAATACTAAATAAGATGTGTTATATTATAGTGTGAATATAAGATGATATATTACCAAACATTGATGTTAAATTCCTGGTTTAAACCCTTAGGAAATAATGTGCTATAATTAATAATAAACTTTGTCTCTAACTTTAATAACCCAGTGAAAAAATCATCACCTTGTTTGTTGAGAAGTTTGGCCAGTATGCTAAAAAACAAACTAATATCAGACCAAGCGTGAGCTAACTGAAAATGATGTGCCACAGGAATTTCAACCCTGTCAGGTTTGATATCGCCCAAATGTTCCATAATGCGACTTTTTCCCATCCTCTTTGTTTGTCCTATGTAACACCTTGTGGGTTCACATCCACAACCTATGATGTAAACAACCCCACAGGACCGGCAATTGAACAGATCAACGGCCTTAAATTTTTTACCATTTATAAAAGTTCCATCTAAATTCCAAACTCTGCTGCATACCTTACAATGTCCACGAGAATGGCACCCTGTTTTGTGTATGTCTTTATATTTTAAAGTCCCAAGAAAACTGTAAAACAGTAGGAAGAGGCTGCTCCCGAGTTCTCCAGGTCTGTTCCTGCTCATTCTACACTACCACAAGGCAATTCTGCTGCTCAAGGATCACTGGAATGTGGTGGGCCCTTGAATCCATTTCTTCTTTAGAAAGAGAGCTTCACCTGGACAACACCCTCTGAAACAATCATTCTTGGGCTAGAGTTGACCTAGTTCTGTGTTTTTTGAATGGAAACTTTCCTTCAGTTATTCAGATCCCCTTCATGCAGTGCTGCTGTGGATCCCTGACTGCTGACATATTGGACACCTGCTTATTCTGTATGTTTGTTATGCATGTCTATTCAAGTTTATGAGACTGCTCTCTTTTGTTAAATGTTCATTTTGAATACCTGTCCACTATTCTTTTGGTAATACTGTTTTAGCAGATGAAACTTAATTCACATTGCAGCCAAACAGCTTTTTTATGTTCATCTTCTTTGCTCATCTCTTTAAGAAGATATAGGCTGGGATATTCAAAACCACATCTGCTTGCTGTTTCACCAATTTGACTGGATTTGTGAAAGTCCTGACATAGACTGGTTGGGGTGAGTCCATACTACTGGACGTCCCAAGTTCTATGCAAGATCGTTTAGCACTTGAAACTGTAATAGTGTGAGAGTACTTGGTGAAAAGAAGACTGGAAAATCCGAAGTGATGGATCAAGTTTTTTTCAAGTAGCAAGTTTTCTCTTTCTATAGTAATTGGGAGTTCATGTCATTTCAACTAGGTGGGTCTAGGTGCTATTCCCAGTGGATACTTAATCCCTGAGATTGCTCGGCTACTCCTGGTTGCAGAATATCAGTGTTGCTTGTAAGGTAAATAAATTTGGTCTTGGCATGATGAAAGTTACAAAGTTAGATGCTTGAGCTAACTCCTATTGTGTATGCTAAAAACTGGGGCCTCAGGGAGAGGTAGGTGATGAGGATGCCTGTGCAAGCCTGGTCATTTGTCTACTGGTTACAGGTATTAACTAACCAAAGAACAATGACTATCACTTAATTTTGTAATTCCATTAACCACAGGGCTTACTAGAGGAAGTCTTCAGGCTTCTAAACAGACAGATTGAGCAGTTGAAAGTTTCATTTTCTCTGCTTGTGACCATCCGTGAATAAGGATTTAGATACTAGATAGCAGATGAGATGATGATCCAACTAAGGAGATTCTTAACAATATTTATAAGATTTTGATTGGCACTAAAGTTGTTGTGTCTTTCGGGTTTTCCCGGTTAGGGGTCACCACAGCGGAACTCCGGTCCGCTAATAATTGGCAATAGATTTTTACGTGCCGAGTTGCCGGCCCTGACGCACAACCTTCAACGAAGGTACGCCCATTCACACATGTCTCCACACAGAAGACATTCTAGCTGAGAATCGAACAAGACAATGTCTTACTGTGAGGCGACAATGCTACTGCAGCACCACCACCACAGTTACTCTATAAATGGATTTCAGTTCTGGGAAAGAGAGAGAATTAGGGATAATTATTTCTCTGGTGGGGAGCCTTTTTAACAGCTCCAGTACTGGCCACAAATTCTTGCAAACTTAGATTTTTTTAGATGGCAGTTTTTAGGTTCTTCCATATTCCCTCTAGACTGCAAAACATACTCTGACATGAGCTCCTTATGCTGGAGATATAAAGGGGATGATTTGCTGCATATGTTTTGGGATTGTCCATCATTAGAAGAATTTAAAAAGATCTTCAGGATGTTTGTAGTACCCTACATTCCAAGCCATTTACATTTTAAAAATTCTTGCTTTTAACTGGGTTAGGTATTGAGATAGGATCCATGGGATCAACTGTTTACTTTTTTTATTAAGTCCTTTTTTAACCATGCTCAATGCCTGATGTAAATTATTTTCATTTGTATCTCTGACACCAGTGGCACTGGCAGTTATATATTAATGGAGTTTTGCCTTAGTTATTTAGAGACCCAATTCTTGCAATATCCCAAATGTTCACTGGTATATACTTGCTTTAATTTGGATTGTGGAAACATATATCAGTGTGTATAATGGTTTATTGTGTTTTGCTCAATAACTGTTTTTTTTTGTGCAATGGCTTCCAAGATGGCCACACATTGAGTAACAGTTTAATTCTGGCTCTCCCAGTGTGAAAACAGAAACTTAGCAGAGGAAGCTAGTGGACCTGGATGTCCATGTAAATTTCATTAAGTAAATAACTAGTAAGTGCACTGTCTGGATGCCAGGAAAAAAGAAATAGAGAGGACCTGAAGGAAAATCAGCTACAAAAGGAGATAAAAAAACACTGACTGGGAAAAGTACTTTAGCTGTTCATCAAAAATAACTGCAAGCTCCAAACATGACTTCTAGTAATTTTGAGGAAATTATAAAGCAACTGCATACAGACCTGACTAAAATAAACTTAACAATGGTGTAGTATATCAACTCAAACAATAAAAGGAAATGCAAGAAGCTTTAAAAAGATACTCAGATGACATGATAAAACTGCAAAATTATGAAGTTGAAATGAAGAAAAGGCTGGCTGAATATGAGGCTGCACAAGAAGAGATGTTTCAAAAAATAATATAATTAGAGGATAGAGCATGTGGAGAAAACCTGAAATTTTCTGCTGTACCAGAGAAGCTGGAAGGAACAGACTGCATAATTTCATGAAAGCACAAATAAGCAAATGGACTGGTATTCCACAACAGGAATTGTTAATTGAAAGGGCATATTGTGTGTACACTCCAAATCTGGCTATGAGAAAACAACCTAGAACTTTGATAGTAAAACTCTTTTTCACCAAAAAGAGTTGATTCTGACAAAACTGTGGCATGACGCAAAGTACTAAAAGTGGGAGACAGCAGAGTGTTTGTGGAGAATGACTATTCAATGTAAACCAGGCAGAAGAGGAATACATTTGTTCCATTATACAGGGAATGTTGAAGCATGCGTGAGATTCAAACTGCTCTACCCAGTTATCTTAAAAATATTTTCCCTGGAGGAACAAAAACTTTTTTTGATGAAGTACATGCTAAGGAAGAAAATACAAAGATTGTCCAACAAAAAGTGAGCTGTGAAACAGAAGGGGATTCTGATTCTTGTTGTTCTGGTAATAAAGACTACAGAGAGACTGCGCCAATAAATTTTCTTAGACTTTGTTAAACTTGTAGGGGACTCTAAAGCATGTGCCCTACTTCATCTCATTAACGTCTAGAAAAATACTCAGAAGAGGGGAAGAGAAGGGAGAGAGTTAACTGTAAGTAAAAAAAAAATTCTTAACACTATTACTTAAGTGTTGCATGATTATCTCTGCATGTTATAAAGTAATTTTTTCAGTTATTTTTAAGTGTAACGGGAATACTAATGTAAATAGGTGCTTCTGTTTATTATTTTTGTTTCTTTCTCCCTTCTTCTCTCTTTCTCCTTGTTCATTTTTAAGAAATGTAGGCACTGCAATGTAAAAAAAGATCTTGTTAAAACAGCGTGATAAAGAAAAAATAGTGTGTTTTTCTCATTCTTGTATAGGGGAATGACCGGGTTAAGGCCATTAGTTTTATACAGTATAATAAGTATTAAAATAAAGCAAGTAAATCAAAAAGACTATTTAATATTAAAATGTCTTTTTTCTAGTAAATAGTCCTATATCTCATTTTCATGTCACTAGCAGACAATCTGATAAAGAGAAATGGCTTGGAGAAAATGTTTTCTGAAAGCATTCAAGTGTTTTTTTTCCAGCTGGGAAAACTATAATGATAAGGCAAAACCAGACAGCACTTAACAGAATCACAGGCTCTACCATGCATCTTAGCATGGACAGTCTTTCTTTCTTTCTGTTTAGCTCAAATCTGTGTGTGTAGCTGTCAGTTTGGAACTTCTGTTCCTATTAAGGGGGTAAAACTTTAATATTTAAAGATGTACATAGTTTTCTGTGTTATTAAGTTAATAAGTTTTAGGGGGTACTCTGTGTGTAAGTGTGTTTATTTGAGGTTTTTTCAATAAAACAAAAAAAGTTCTGCAAGATGCGACATAGGCTCAAATGGAAATGACAAGAAACAACTATATAAAAGATCAACCTGCCAAACAGTGCGTGCATATAACACAAAAGCTGGAACTAGACATTTAACAAAAAGCTGTTACACATAAAAAGTGGGAATAATAATCTCTCAAGAATATGATTCTTTCTGTAATGTCTTTAAACATTAATGGTCTTACAGATAAATACAAAAAGGAAAGAGTAGTGAGCTACATTAAAAATGCAGAGTGAAAATAGATATGCTACAGGAGACACACTTGGAAAGAACTGAATTTTTCCAAACATTAATGAGATGAAGTAAGGCATATGCTTTAGAGTCCCCTACAAGTTTAACACAGTCCAAGAAAGTTCAATATTTCCAGATTTTCTTGTTCTATTCCTTTTCATGATAAAGAATGGTTTTCAGGATGGTTATTCAGTGGAATACCTTGGGCAAAAGAAGAGAGGAGTACTAATATTAACTGCAAGAGGAGCTCCAATAGTAAGAAAAGAGGAAAAAAAAGCACAATAATGGTAGATTTTTAGTACTAAGGGGTGACTGGCAAGGGAGGAGTATTACACTGGCATGTATTTATATTCCACAGAAAACTGCTATAATGGAGCTAAAGAAAATTCTGGGAGAAATAATCAGCTTTCATCAGGGAATATTACTTATAAGTGGGGACTAGAATTTGATTTGCAGCAGTGAAGATGTGTCTAGGGGGCCCAGAAAGGGAAATATAACAAAGGAGGGTAGAATTTTGAAGAAATTTATAAAACTATGTGGCATGGAAGATGTGAATTCAGTACTAGGAATTAGGAGTGAATTTACATATGATTCCCAAGATACAAAAACTGAACTAGGCTAGACAGAATTTACATTTCATAGGAACATATGCATTTCATTCAAGGTCTTGATACGCACCCAATAACTATATCAGATCATGCACCAATAATAATCAAAATAAAAACACAGGGTAATGAAATAAAAATGAGACACTGGAACTTTCCCACCTATCTGTTGAAAAGAGAGGAATTTAAGGAATAAGTAGTGGAAACTATTCAACCATCAGAGAAAGTAGAAATTTCTTCTGAAATATAGCTAGGGGGGATTGGGATAAATTAAAGTTAAATTTAAAAGCAGGGTGGAAGTAACAAGAATTATTTAGAGGGACTGACAAATACTAAATTATTGCAAAATAGGGGGAATCTCACAGAACAAGAAGAGGAGCAACTACAGAATGCTAAACTGAAAATTAGGGATTACCTCAATAATATGCATGAGTTTAGAAAGATTGCTGTTAAGCAACTGTATTTTGGTAATAACTCTAGAGCACAAAAACATATAGCACAACTCAGGCAACAGAAATAGATGGCTGAAGCTTGGATAGCCTATAACAAGGAAGATAACAAGGGATCCTGTAGAAGTATTAGAAATATTTCAGAAATTCTACAGAAGTCTGTAAAAAGCAGTGAAATACATAAATCAAGAAACGGTACCATTTATTTTATTTATTTACTTTTATTTAACGATTGTTTACTGGGAATGTCCGACTTGGAACAAAGCCAATTTTCAGTGGAGGCAAGGGGAGAAATGCTCCAGAGGCATGTCTTTGTAGAAATGGAAATGTCAATGGAAGAATTAAATATGCCAAGGCTAGAGGAGCAGGAGGCTCAATTACTAACAGTTAGGATATGAGGAGATGAGATAAAAATGGTGATGTATAACCAATCTACAAGAAACTCCCTAGGAATAGATGGTATTCCTGTGGAAGTTTGGAAGCTGGGGGGGGGACTAATAAAGATCTGAAAGGTTTTGTTTAACAGTATTTTAAGAGGATGAGAAGTCCCAACATCCTGGAAGAAATCTGCAGTAGCTGTAATACCTAGAGAAGATAAAGATCCATCAGCTCCAGCTTCATAGGCCCATTTCAATACTAAATCAGATTATAACGTGTTTAAGTCTAGAATGGCTAAAAGAATGGCAAAAGCAATAGTAAGATACAAGCAGTTAAAATGTTTTTAGTCCCTTTGGTCTTATACACTGGTTAGGCATATTTTTATCAACCAGAGGAGAAGTTGTGGATAGCAATTAATAAAGAGCTGAAGGATTTTATCTGGGAGGGTAAGATAGCAAGAGTCAAGTGGGATAAGCTTATTCTTACAACAGAACAGGGCAGACTGGGATTACCCGAGTTGAAGGGGTACTTCAGAGCAACACAGTTATGGCTCCTATACATAGCACAAGCAGAAAACTACAATTCAAAGTTGAAACAGATGATGAAACGGTGAGAAGCTCAAGTGATAGGGAGAGACTGGGATTTTGGATGCAGACCTTTAAGACCAGGTCTTCTAAGAACTAAGCCAACATGGGAATGGCGAAAGGAGATTCTGCCAGTAAGGATTACTGCAATTACAGATACAGACATACAGACAACAGGCAAGAGAGGGTGGGATTATATTGGAGAAAACTGGCAAAGGAACCAAGGTATTGGAAGCAAGTAACTAGAGAGGGAAAGGTAACAGAATTAGAAGTCGCCAAGAACTTACCTGGATTTCAGGCTAGAGATTGCCTTCCATATTCAGGATTGATATCACAGTATAGGCAAAGAGAAAGATATGGGGGGGGGGGTCTTAAAACGAAAGACAGATCACTGGTAGAGTTTTTAGTAGAATCTAGAACAGAAGTTGCCATTAAGAAAGGAATAATTAGTACTGTATATAAAATAATGCACAATAACTATAAGAATCAGAGAAGGTTAGG
The DNA here is from genome assembly GCF_019279795.1 of Protopterus annectens. Classification (NCBI taxonomy): domain Eukaryota; kingdom Metazoa; phylum Chordata; order Ceratodontiformes; family Protopteridae; genus Protopterus; species Protopterus annectens. Next base: position 1,041,698,138 of record NC_056739.1, on the reverse strand, counting down.
AAGGATGGGGAAGCGAGATTAAATAAGCAATTTGCAAAGAAACAATGGGGGATATATATATGTCTCCAAAATATGCAACAAATCTAGAAAATGTAGGATCTTTGCCTGGAAGTGTTTTCATAGGTATTTTTGTACCCCAAGCAGACTTCAAAGAATTCTTCCTAAGGTAGACAGCTAATGTTGGAGGTGTCAAGGGGAAGAAAAAGTTAACTGGGGACATATTTTCTGGGAGTGTAATGAGTTGTCAGATTTTAAGATTCCATGCAGACTGCTCTGTCAGAGATGCTGGGAGAGCAAAATGGAGTAACCAGGGGGAGGATATGTTTGGGACTATGATACTATGTCTAGGCAATTCTGATTCTGTAAGGCCTTGCTGAGTCTAATTATGATGGCTGCCAAAATGGAAATCAAAGTCTAAACCAACTTTACTAGAAGTAGCGAAAACAGTAACAGAGATGAAACAACTGGAACTGGGATCTTTAGAAAAGGAGAGGAGCAAATTACATACGAAAAATGGGAAATGTGGGATCAATACATCCAGTGGAGGAAGGAGGTTTAAAAGAAGGCAGGATTTGAATAAGCTATGTAATAGATGACTAACAATGGCTGGATACGTTAAAAGTGAAAAATGTTTGCAGCTACAGTTGTGTCAGCATGGTTTGAAATGTATAATGTTTGCAACTGAGATTGTGTCACTATGGTTTATTTTCATTATACTAATGTAACATGGCCTATATCATACACGATAATTTAATAAAGATGTTTCTTGTTTACAAAAAAATAACTGTTTTTGTGCAAAGAAAAAAACGCAGCATAGTAGTGCTCATTAAAAATACTGTTCTTACCTCATACATTATAAATGGCATCCTTTGTCACACACATACAGTCATAACAGACCTGGATATTTATGTAGACAAATCTCTCTCATTTGATCATGTTTACATCACTTTCAGGAAATCTTTCAACTGGCCCAATTAATTTTCAAAGGAATATCTTCAAGATCCAAATAAGTCATCCTACCACCATTCTCTTCCCTTATCTGACCCATCACTGAATTCAATGTCCCGTTGGAATGTACAAATACAAGCATATCTTTTAACTGGAAGGTCTCAAAGACACCTAACCAACTAAATTAAAGGCCTTAATTCCTACCACTGTCTTAACTGATTAGCACAACTCTCATAGTCCGATGTGACTTGCGTTTTGTTTTTTGAGCTATGAAAGACCCAGTCCTATTTGACTTCCTATTTTTTTGTAAAACCAGTAACTCAACAAACACCTACTCTAGGGCCTACAGCTACACCATGACTATGGATAGATACATTCCCAACTCAATGTACTCTTACTCTAGGGAATAACTTATCATTATGGGTCAAATAAAGTACAACTTTGGCTACTTTTAAGGCTAGTCTTGATGACTGGATGAGTAGACACAGATTTACACCATGGTTATCATGTACAGCCTTGGTGAGTTGGGAGGTGAGCACTATTAAGTACTTGAAAAGGGGGACACAAACTTCTAAGTGTGTCTGCTTGAAGATGTATACAGCCAGGAATCTTATGATTCCTGTGATTGCTTGTTTAGCATTGTTCCCATGCTCATATGTTCCTCTTTGGCATATGGAAGTACTCAATGAAGATGAATTTTGATGATAGCATAATGATAGAGTTACAGAGGTTAGTATTAGTACTATGTAGCTGTCCAAGTTGCAATGCAGGTAGTATTGGGGCTTAAAGATACTTAATAGATTATAGTTATTATGAAAAGAGTCACTCATGTTAGTACAAACCTTTAAGTATGACATGTACAGTGTAGAGGTAAATGCTACATATTTGCAAAAGCAAAGAACTTTGTAAAGAGGACCTAAAAAAATCTCCGCAGATTAGAATACTTGGGAATGTATTGAAATTAAAACAGACCACACAGGGTTACTACTGTATTTGTTTTATTGTGTCTATAGTCCATTTATGGGATTAAGTTTGTTCAAATATAAGAAGGGGATGGAAGTGTTGGGAATAACATGAGGGAAAGGGTGTTTGGTGAAAGCAGGATTTATGTAGTTGAGATTAGTATATTTCTGTGGTAATTGTTAGTTTATGGATGGTATAAGCACTTTGAAAAAGAAATTACTTGTTATTGGTTAATCTGCTATTATTTACATTACTAAAGCAGGCCACACCTCTGATATCCAACTGGAGACAATCAGCCTGCTCATATGCAGTGCTACTATCCCTGTGTACAATGCAGTGAATTGATAGTATGCAGTATAATCATAACAAACATATCTTACAGGTAACAAAACACTTTAAAAGTGCTGTGAAAGAGCCATTCCAATTATATGTTCTATGAGCAGGTAGGTTATACAGAAGCGTTGACTATCTCTTTGCTAGAGGGAGTTACTGCGAGGACACAATAGTTTAATAAATCTTTTGACTTGGTTGGTACAGCTAAAAAGAAAAGTTCTACACAATAGAGGGACTAAAAGCTTGTAACACTTAAGATAGAAAGTCTTCCTGAGCAAAGACAAATGTCAGATAGGAGGTGGGCTGGCTAAAAGCCCTGAAAAACAAGAGGCTTCCACAAAAAACAGTTCACTGTCTTGGAGGAGCTCTTGCGTGTGTGTGTGTGTGTGTGTGTGTGTGTGTGTGTGTGTGTGTGTGTGTGTGTGTGTGTGTGTGTGTGTGTGTGTGTCAGTGTGTGGTATACACAACAATCTCTGGAGAATTAAAAGAATGGAATAAAAAATGCAGAAACCAATCACAGAAGACAGTACACTACACAAATATATACAAATAAATGAGAACAATAGGTTGACAGATATCAAACAGCGTTCTTATGACACCTCATTCCATCGCAGCAGTCAAGTAACCAAGACTACTTATATAATCCCAAATGAAAGTACATGCACAAACAGGCCAACACGAGGGGACTCTGGCTGACAAAGTTCGCAGACGATTGCAAGTTGGGAGCTATTATTAACTCCTATGGAAAGGCCTCACTGAGACCAACAACTGGTGTCAGAACCATGGCTTTAAGCTCAATGCCAAAAAATGTGTAGTCATCCCCTTTGGGAAAAACCCGGTTCCCATGAATTACCACATCGATGGTAGTCCACTGAATACAGAAGGCGTTATAACAGATCTGGGAACACAGGTTGACAGCAACCTGTCTTTTGACTACCACATTGCCACTGTGGTCAGAAAGTCCTTCAATGTGGCACATCTCATTACTAAGGGTTTTGCACCCAGGAAGAAAAAGGTCAGTGTCTCCATCTACTCTTCCCTCATTAGACCAGTCATTGAGTACAATGCCCCATTTGGCATGTACCTCACTAAACACCTGCAACAACTGGAGAGGCCGCAAAAGTACCTCACAAAGAGGATCCTAGGCCTTAAACATTTGTCCTATATGGACAGACTCAAAAAATTCCAACTATTCTCTGTCTCATATAACCTACTTAGAGGCAATCTCTGCTTGATTTACAAAGCCATGTCTGACCCAGCTCTGTTAGAAATGCTACATCTAAAGAAATCCCAATCCCTCCACACCACACGCTCCAGAGACCTCAACCTCATTACCGCAATCAATAGAACATGCTGGAGGGACAGGTTCATAACCCAGAGACTGCCCATGCTATGAACTAGACTTCCCATACATGTCAAGCAGAGCACATCACTGGCCCTCTTCAAGAGAAATCTTGAAGAGTGGATGAGAAATAGAAAATTCACCCAAGGGATCACTACAGTGGCTTTACTCGACAGAGGCACTGGAAACTAAGGTCGGGTGGCACGATGCCAGCGTAATCTTATGGGCTAGACTTGTAAAGGCTCTAGGGCCTTCAGTGTTGCTGTAACTCTCTTGGCAGCCTCCCTGACCAGTTTTCATCTTGTCTTTTCATCAATTTTGGTGGGACATCCAGTTCTTTGCAACATCACTGTTGTCCCATATTTTCTCCACTTTTTGATGACTGTCTTCACTGTGTTCCATGGTATATCCAGTGCTGTGGAATTTTTTTTGTACCCTTCTCCTGACTGATACCTTTCAACAATGAGATCTCTTTGATGCTTTGTAAGCTGTCTGTGAACCATGGCTTTTGCCATAGCAGGCAACTGAGTAAATGTCAGAAAAATCCTATTAGGACAGCTGAACTTTATTTGAGGTTAATCAGAGTCTCTTTAATTGATGGCAGGTCTGTAACCAAGAAGAATGAATGTTGTAATTAAATCAAAAGGTGCTTCAACAAAGTATTAGTTTAAGGGTGTACACACACAACAAAGTATTACTTTAAGGGTGTGCACACTTATGCAACCAGTGTATTGTACATTTTTTTATTTTTTATATTTTCCCCTACCGGATTTGTTTGTTTTTCAATTGAATTGTACAGGTTGTAGATCACATTAAAGGTGGGAAAAGTTTTGAAATGATTTAATGTGGCCTTATTTTTTATATTACAAAAATCTGGCATTTTAACAGGGGTGTGTACACTTTTTGTATCCACTGTATTAATAAGAAGTCTCTTAGAAAGACACAGCATTCTGTATTCTGTCTTTGACCTGACAACAACTAGAAGATCCATTCACCACATCTGCCTTGCTATTAATTAAGTTAACTAGGGTATAGTAATTCTCTTAGATATAGTCAGGAATACAGCAAAGCTTAGTTTAGATATTTTTCTTTATTTATCTGAGACTGTCCTGCAATGTTGTTTTAAATATTTCCTGTGGTTTTGAACTCTGATGTCACAGTAAATATATATCTATATATACATACATACATATACACAACACTGTGTAGGCCACTCCTAAAAGCCTTGCTCATGTTCAAACTACCATTTGTACTAAAAGTAATATTACACAGTAAGATTGGACACCCTTTGTTAAGGGCCTTAAAGTAGCCAATAAGGAGTTGGCTGGTGGCAATGATAACTAACACAGTCTGGGTAAAAAGGGGCATAGCTAGTAAACCTGTGCCAGCCTTTCCCAGGTATGTGGGTGTGTATAAATCAAACCTCAAAGAGTGTATGTGTCAGCTACTTCAGCGAGCAGGGATATGAAGCACTGGTTGGACAGAGAGGGTGCTGGAGGTCTTAGCCTGGCCACTCAGCTGAGATCTCAAATCTATAGCTGTGCCAGTGGTGAGTCTTATTGGGGATCTGGAGAAATAGAGGAAAACCAGCCCCGGCCTGACTGTGGTCTGTGTGTGGGAAATTGTACTTGATGCAAAGAGCTGCATCTAGAAATACTGTGTGTGTACTTGTCATCCTCCCAATGTACATCCCCAACTGGTGCCAGTGGTAAGCATTGAGGCTCCTTGATTACTGTTCCAGTGGTGGGTCGTCACACAGGCAGTTATGAAAATCAGGACAAACTTAACAGTGGCTTGAGTTAGCTCCTCGCTGGGTTCACACCATTTGTTGGGGTGTCAGCCAAAGCAATTTAGTCCTAATTTTTATAAAGAAGTTATGCTCTCACCATAAAGTTCCAAAATGCCCCTGTCTCCCTCCTCCCCTCAGATTGGGTTTGCTGCCAACCATAACACCCTGACCTAGCCAAGAAGCAAAAAAAAAGAAGAAATGGTAGGTACTCCACGACAATCGAAGCAAACCTCTGGAAATAACTGAAAAATACTTCTTTATTCCAACAAAAAGTAAGCGCTTTTGCGTCTCCAAGGATGCTTCCTCAGACTTTAAAACAGTTACAAAGCATTCCTAGCATGACCTAGCCAAGAGCCTAATGCCTTGGTATTAATACCATGAAGGCACTATAGGAAAGACAAAGGCTTGCCAAAGTAAGGGCCATGTCTCATCCACCCAGTGCACCACACAACCCATGAAAGACAAGGAGAAGGAGGTAGGGATGGTGGAAGACAAATGAAAAGCAACAACTCAGATGGAATGTTATGATGAGTACATAACTTCTTTATCTGAAGTTGTTGCTTTCATTTGCTCTTCAACCTGTGGGAAAGAGTCCCCAGCTACCACAAAACCCTGGGAGGTCCTCATGGAAGGATATTATGAAGCACAGCAGAGCCAACAGATGCCCTGCCTCTGGAGGAGATCCAACTTATAGTGGGAAATGAATGTGTGCGAAGATGCCCAAGTAGCCGCAGAACAAATATCATCCAAGGAAACCCTAGTCCAAAAGGCTGCTGAAGTAGCCAGACACCTAGTAGAGGGTGTGTGATCTGTTGGAGATAAACCTTTGGCTGTATACGCACAAATTATGCACAAGAGATACAACGAGCAATAGTCACCTTTGACATAGGTTTCCCTAAGAAAGGCTTAGAAAAGGAAATAAGTTGATCCAACTTGCGGAAGGACTTTGTTCTATGCAGATAAAAGTGCAACCGTCTATGAACATCAAGCAAGTGCAATGTATACTTCTCCCTCATTCTGGAAGTTGGGGAAGAAAACAGGGAGATTGATAACCTGATTAATGTTGGATTCCAAAGCCACTTTCAGGAGAAAAGAAGGGTTCGCTCATAAGGATACCCTATCTTTATGGAACACCATATAAGGAGGCTTAACAGACAAGGCCTGAATCTCCGACACACTTTTGGCTGGGGTAATAGTGTCCAAAAAAGCTGTCTTCCAAGACAGAAACTGCAAATCCACTGTAGCTGCAGGTTCAAAGGGGGAAGAATCCAAGGCTTGTAAAATTAGAGTAAGATTTCAAGGTGGCGTAGGGTCCTTGATTGAGGGCCAAAGTAAAAAGGTACCTTTCAAAAAGGCTTTACAAAGCTTGGAAGAAGCTAGGGAAGCTGACTTGTCTTCTATGTGAAAACTGGAGATAGCTGCCAGCTGTACCTTAACCATAGAAAATCTGACACTCTGATGAAAAATATCTGCCAAAAATTCCAGGATAGCAGGAACTGGAGCAGTGAAAGGATCCAAATCATGTTGGGACACCCATATCAAAAAAATGTTTCCACTTACTGGAGTAAACTTTTCTACTGGACGATTTGTGAGCCGCTACCAAAATTTTCTTAACCAGAGAAGACAGCCTGGGAGTCCTAGCTACTACTGGAACTGAAGAAGCCAAGCTGTGAGCTTCATACTGACTAGATGTGGGTGTGGGATCCCTGAGGGATGCGAAATCAGATCGACACTGGATCTAATGTCCGAGGAGGACACAGTACAGGACACTACAGAGAGGGGAATCATATCTGGCAAGGCCAGAAGGGGGCAATGAGGATCACTAAGCTCCCCAGCCATCAAGCTTTCTGAATGAACTTCGGGATCAGGGGAAGTGGAGGATAAGCACAGAGAAGACCGGAGGGCCAAGCATGAACCAGAGCATCTCTGGGGGACTCCCTTGGAGGGGGGGGTTCAGAGCGAAATACTCGCTGCACTTCATGTTGAAAGGAAGGGCAAAGAGATCCTAGCAAGGCTAACTCCACTTTAGGAAGATTTGTTCCACTAATGAAGGATTCAGAGACCACTCGTAAGGCATCAAAATAGAGCAGCTGAGCCTGTCCACCACAGTTTTGGACCTCCCCGGAATGTGCAATGCCACTAGAAAATGGCCGGTGGAGACTGCCCACTTCCACAATCTGAAGGCTTTGCAACAAAGGTGGTAAGACCTGGTTCTGCCCTGTTTGTTGATGTACCAGACTACAGACATGTTGTCTGTCTGGACAGCAATCGTGTCTAGGGGAAGATGGGCATGAATAGCTTGCAACGCCAACAGCACTGCCCTCATCTCGAGAACAATGATATGCAGTTTGTTCTCCAGGGAAGACCACGTGCCTTGGACTGTCCTTCCCATGCAATGCCCCCCCACCCAAGAAGGGAGGCATCCGTGGTCACTATAGTCATCGGGGCCGGGAGGATAAAGGGACAAATCAGAAGGAGATCTGGGGATTAAAGCCACCTGGGAAGCGAATCCCTGCAGGCTTGAGACAAATGAACTGGATGGGACAATGGTAGCTCTAGTAAGGACCACTGGACCACTAAGATCCATGGAAGTACCCTCATATGCAGACAAGTCATGGATAAGGGTGATAGTGGCCGCCATGAACTACAATGCCCGCCATGAACTACAATGCCTGAAGAACTGATTCTGTAGGGGGATATTGGTCTGAACAATGTAGGTCATTGTTCCCCTCTACCCGACACTCATTAGACCCATTATAGAGTACAATGCCCCTTTTGGAATGTACCTCACAAGACATCTGCAGCAGCTGGAAAGGCCACAGAAGTACCTCACAAAGAGGATTACTGGCCTCAAACAAATGCCCTACACTGACCACCTCAAAAAACTCCAGCTTTACTCCGTAGCATATCGCCTACTCCGAGGTGATCTCTGCCTAACATATAAAGCTATGTCAAACCCAGAGCTGTTGGACATGCTACACCTAAAGAAATCCCAATCCCTCCAAGCTACACACTCTAGGGACCTAAACCTTGTCACCACAATAAACAGGACATGCTGGAGGGATAGATTCCTGTCCCAGAGACTTCCCATACTCTGGAACAGGCTACCCATCTATGTCAAGCAAAGTTCTTCATTAGCACTCTTCAAGAAAAATCTTGATGAGTGGATGGGAAATAGGAAATACACCCCGGGAATCACTTCTGTGTCCCTGCTCGACAGTGGCACAGGAAAATAACTTTCTTGGGTGGTGTAAGCCAGGGAACCTTGTTAACAAGGCTTACGTAGGCCCTTGGGCCGATAGCCTAGTATCTACCTATGAACCTATGTCTGAGGGACTGAAGTCTGTCCAGGGTCAGAAAAATCTTGCTCTGAATGATGCCCAACCGAGCTCCAACAAAGTCTATAGATTGAACCGGATCCAACAGGGACTTGTCGAGATTTATGGTTATGCCTAAGTGATGGGTGGTTTGGAGAAGGAAATCCCTGGCTTGATAGAGGCAATGCCTGGTGGGGAAGGAAAGGAGCCAATCATTCAGGTAGGGAAAGACCTGGAACCCCAGCAGCCCCTGATGAGCCAAGTGCACTGCCATCACTTTGGTAAACACCCTGGGGGCGGTGGTGAAACCAAAGGGTAGCTCTCTGAATTGGTAATGATTAGCCTCCAGACGAAAGCGGAGGAACCTCCAAGTGCGCCTGTCCATTTTAATGTGATAGTATGCATACTGAAAGTCCACTGAGAACATCCAGTCATTTTTCTATAGAAAGGGCAGAACAGATTGGGGGGGGTGACCATCTGGAATTTTGTCTTGGCAACCGACAGGTTTAGGGTTGAAAGATCCAGAATGAGTCTTAAGTCCCCTGTCTTCTTTGGCACTAAAAAGGGCTGGATGACTCATTTTTTGAGCAGCTTGGAAATTTTCTGTGCTGCTTCCTCCCTTTGCATGGGTGAAATGTCCAGGAGGTGTTTGGGTGGGATTGGCCTTTGAATGAAGGGGACTGAGTATCCTCTGGATATGATTTGCAACACCCAATGATCATCTGTAATTGACTCCCTGCTTGTTGGGTGTAGTGAGCCACTGACTGGCTCCAGAGACGAGCAATTGGGCAACCCTTCAGGGCTGCTGCACGGGTCTGTCCTAGAATGAATCCCGACACCACTGGTTCTTTGGACCCCCTCTGCGGTGAGAGCATTGTCTGTCATATCCCCTTCTGTCTCTGGATGAAGACGAGTCCTGAGCATCATGGGCAAAGCCCTGAGACGTCCAGAACCACATCTTCTTCGCCCCTCGCTGATTCCAGGAAAAGGTTCATTGTGGGGTTGAGAAGTGGATCCCAATGGCAGACAAGGTCTTCCTGCCTTTCCCGCTCTGGACCAACATGTCTCAAAGTCTTTCTGAAAAGAGTGAAACTATCATATGGGGCATTGGTGAAAGACACCTAGAAGGGCTCCAAGAATGCACAAAGTCGGAGCCAGCCATGATGCCTGATGGCAATGCCTGTACTGGCCACTCTAGCTGCACCTTCAGTAGCATGGGACAGGAGCCACATTGAGGTGTTGGAAACAGAAATGAAGGTGGCCATACAGGGGAACACCTTCTGCTCCTCCACCGACATGGTCCCTGTGGCAGACTCAGCTATCTCCTTGACCAGGCCTCACAGACGTCTGATCACATGTACCATGTAGTTTAGCGCGTGTCCCACGAATGTGGCTGAAGCTTAGACCCACTTTCCAAAATGGTCCATGGCCTGGGATTCTCAGTCCGGAGGATGGACCATAGAGCTCTCCTGAGGCAGCTCTTTCTTGGTGGCCACTGCAACCACCATGGCATCAACTGGAGACCCTTTAGATCAGTATTGCTTGTGTGACGGCACACTCAAAATTCTGTTTGGGCACTATGGAATGGGCTCCACCATGTCGGGCTCCTTCCATGCCCGAGATGTCACCAAATCCGCCAGTGGATCCATGGGAGGGGACACCCAGGAGGTAGAGGGTACTGTGCCAAATGCATCCAGAAACACTGACTCATCTGGGTTGGGTTTTTGGGCAGACGATCCTCCACACTGGCGAAGGAGTTCCATGACGTCTCCAAAGGAGACCTCTTCAGGAGGGGGACCCAGGGGACCCCTCCCCTTCCTCTAAATCGGTGTCTTCTGTGAGGGACTTAGGTGGGGAGTCCAAGTGCTTCCTTTTACATGTATGTTTTAGAGGAGGCTCCTCAGGGGGTTCTCTGGGGAGGACTCGGAAACATCTGTCTGTTCCTGTGGGGGAACTCTCTGGGGCAGAGAGGCAACAGGCTGTCCCTGAGGGGGCAGGATGGTGGAATCCAGACCAGAAAAAGAGGGAGCCAGGACAGACTCTGAGAACGATAGCTTCAAGGGTCTCGACAGAACAGACATGACCCTCTCCACCATGTTGAAAGCAGAAGAAGAACAAATTCCAGAAGCTAGGGCCGTGATTGGGTCTGTAACTTTATGTGCTGATGGGGGAGCTGGACCCGAGTCTCCCAGCTCCGAGCGGAAGGTCCGACTCGGAAAGCCCCAGAAAAACCACCCCCACAAATCAGGCACCAAGGCTACAGCTCTGAAAGCCGGACAGCTCCGAGCTAATTGGAGCCGATCCGCTCAGGGCAATTATCGGCATCGAGGTACCAGGTACCCCTGGCTCCCCCGATGCCAAGGGGCCTCAGACCCAAGAACTCCAAAACCGGGAGTCGGATCAGAGCAGCAGTAATGGGCATAACGGCGGATTGCATGCTCCCAGCCCCAGAGGAGGAGGTGACAGACAACACTCCCATCTGGATCTGAGTCTGGATAAATTTCCGCATCATCCTGTAGACCTCGGCTTCAGAAAGGCTGCGGGTGGACCAGAAGGAGAAAACCACAGAAACTGGCCTGGAGAGGCACTGGGGAAGATGTCGATAAAGGGGAATGGCCCCGATAGACCTCCGGCTCTAGGGAAAGACATGACGATCAAAGCTGATGGGAGCCCAGGCAAGATTTAGCCAGAGGCTCGGCCGAGGAAGAGCAGTTGGGGACAGCTTCCTGGGCTTGTCCCAGTGCTTGTGCTTATGCTTCTCCCTGTCCCCAGACCTGAAAGCGGGAGGTTGCATTCCAGAGGCCGAGGCGGAGGAAGCAGCAGTAGAAGTGGAAGTTGATGCAGGGGTCGCCAAGGAAGGAAGCCCCTGAGGATCAACTTGTTACCTCCTGTTGATCAATTTGCGGGGGTTGAATCTCACGCAGATCGAGCAGGAGGTATCCAAGTGGGGGACTCCAAGGCAAACCACAGACAGAGTGTGGCCATCAGAAGGGGAAGCTTCTGTTCACACCCTGTGCATTTCCTGAACCCTGGCTTAGGGATCTCAGCCATGGTAATGGAAGGTATACACACATACACTCAAGTTAGAAGAAAGTGAAAGAAAGGGCCCCCCCCTTTCTTTTTTTAAATGGGTTAAGAAGACCGACACCTGCGTGCAAGGGTAGGGATGAAGTAGATTACAAAAAACAAAGAGAACACAGAGAAAGAGAAGACGTAGAGTAAAAAAATTCCGATAAACTACTCACCAGGAACCTGGAGCAACAGACCACGATGCTAGCTAGCTATACACATGACAAACGAGATCTAGGGGGAGAAGGGAGATGGGAGCATTATGAGTAGGGGAGGAGCTTGGAGCTTGGATCTGATGCTAGAAAATCCTTTGAAGGCTTTTGTGCCGAGGTACCGGAATAAAATTTGTTGCATCCTGTATCCTGTTCCTGTGGTTTGTTTTACTTCGTTTGCTGCTTGCTGTTCGTTGCTGTGCTAGAAAATGCGGCCAAGTCAGATCCATGCCGGATCCAAGTCCCACAGGTTGAAGAGCAAATGAAAACAACTTCAGATCTTTCCATACACTACCACTGTTCTTCCTCTTTTGCCTTCTAGCTATTAACAGGCCCTTTTTATATGACATCCACGTTTTGTCCTGTGGTTGCTACCTTTTCAAATGCCTAAAATGTGGCATTTCTTGAGTGTGCAGGGCAAACTAAATCTTCAACCAATACAACAGGTTAATTTTCACTTCAGTTTAAAAATAAAGAGCCTTTGTTATATTGGTTTCTGTTTCTTTAGTGACATTAAACAGAGGAATCCGCAGTGGTGGTGGTGCTGAGGTAGCGTTGTCGCCTCACAGTAAGACGCTGTCCAGTTCGATTCTCAGCTAGAGCATCTTCTGCGTGGAGACATGCGTGAATGGGCATACCTTCATTGAAGGTTGTGCGTCAGGGCTGGTAATTCAACACGTAAAAATCAACTACCAATCATTAGCGGACCGGAGTTCTGCTGTGGTGACCCCTAACCGGGAAAAGCTGAAAGACACAACAAAAAGTGAAATTCAACAGAGGCCCCATCTACCTGAGTTGGTGATAGTTTGGGTGGATGTAAAAGATCCTAGGGGAAGTTTCTTGATGCCCTGGCCAAATTTCCCCTAGAAGTATAAATACCACCTCAGGTCTCCCCTGAAAATATTTTGAAGAAAATTAAAAACATTCTGGTTACATTTTAAGACAGCTGCAGTTTTTCATGTTCCAACCCCCACCAGTACCTCTTTTATTCTATGCTTTCTGCCATCTGGTTTAGCCTTGTTCTTTCTAAATTTACAGATTTTTTTTTTTTGAAATAGCTAAACCTATTTTAGGGCACAGATTTTGAATCTGATAAAGTCTAGAAGACAAAAGTGCTAATATGAATAAACTTTCTTTGAAGAAATTTGGCTGAAGGTGATTTTTTTCTGAAATGTTTTAAACCTTCTACTGGTTTAAGAACTCTTGAAGTAGATTGAATCTTTCCATATAGAGCTTCTAGCCATGCCTCTTGATCTCTTAGAACAAGAAATGTGGACAAAGCCTGACATGATGGGGGGAACACAGGCGAAAGAGGGGCAACAAAGGTGAAAGAGGGGCACATTTTAAATATTGCTCATATCAACATAGAAAGTTGGTGGAAAAACAGGCTTTGTGTTAACATGCATTTTCTGAAGGATCTGGAGTCTAAAACTCAAATCATCATCATCTTTCGGCTGTTCCCATTAGGGATCGCCACAGTGGATCATCTGTTTCCATTTCTTCCTGTCCTCCACATCTTGCTCTGTCACACCAACCACCTGGATGTCCTCTCTCACCACATCCATAAACCTTATCTTAGGCCTTCCTCTTTTCAGGTTACCTGGTAGCTTCACTCTTAGCATCCTTTTCCCAATATACTCAGCATCGCTCCTCAGCACATGTCCAAACCAACGTAATCTTGCCTCTCTGGCTTTGTCTAAAACCTTCCAACCTGGGCTGACCCTCTAATATACTTATTCCTAATCCTGTCCACCCTCGTCACACCCAGTGTAAATCTTAACATCTTTAACTCTGCCACATCCAGTTCTAACTCCTGCCTTTTTGTCAATGCCACTGTCTCCAACCCATATAACATAACTGGTCTCGCTACGCTCTTGTAGACCCTTCCCTTTCACTCTTACTGGTACTCGTCTGTCACAAATCACTCCTGACACTCTTCTCCACTCACTCCATCCTGCCTGCACGTTCTTCTTCACCTCTCTTCCACACTTAACATTACTCTGAACTATTGATTCCAAGTATTTAAAATCATCCACCTTCGCCACCTCTACTCCTTGCATCCTCACCATTCGTCTAGCCTCCCTCTCATTCACACACATATATTCTGTCTTAGTCCTGCTGGCCTTTACTCCTCTTCTCTCTAGAGCATATCTCCATCTCTCCAGGGTCTCCTACACCTGTTCCCTACTCTCACTACAGATCACAATGTAATATGCAAACATCATAGTCCACGGAAACTCCTGTCTGATCTCGTCTGTCAACCTGCCCATCATCACTGCAAATAAGAAAGGGCTCAGAGCTGATCCTTGTTGTAATCCCACCTCCACCTTAAATGCATCTGTCACTCCCACCGCAGACCTCACCGCTGTCACACTACCCTCGTACATATCCTGTACCACTCTTACATACTTCTCTGACACTCCCGACTTCCTCGTACAATACCACAACTCCTCTCTAGGCACCCTGTCATATGCTTTCTCTAAGTCTAAAAAACACAGTGCAACTCCTTCTGACCTTCTCTGTACTTCTCCATCAACACTCTCAGAGCAAACATTGCATCTGTAGTGCTCTTTTCCGACATGAAACCATACTGCTGATCACTAATCATCATGTCCCTTCTTAACCTAGCTTCCACTACTCTTTCCCATAACTTCATGCTGTGACTGATCAGTTTAATCCCTCTGTAGTTACTACAGCTCTGCACATCAACCTTATTCTTAAAAATCGGTACCAAAACACTTTTTCTCCATTCCTCAGGCATCCTCTCACTTTCCAAAATTTCATTAAACAATCTGGTTAAAATCTCCACTGTCATTTCACCTAAACACCTCCATGCTTCCAGAGGTATGTCATCTTGACCAACAGCCTTTCTATTCTACATCCTCTTCATAGCTTTCCTTACTTCCTCCTTGCTAATCCATTGCACTTCATGATTCACTATCCCCACATCATCCAACCTTCTCTCCCTCTCATTCTCTTCATTCATCAACCCCTGAAAGTACTCTTTCCATCTGTTCAACACACTCTCCTCGCTTGTAGGTATGTTTCCCTCATTATCCTTTATTTATTTATTTTACATTTGTTGACTGGGCTAGTCTAACTGGATATATGTCCATTTTCAGTAGAGGCCCGGGGAGAAAAGCTCCATAAAAAGACATGCAAAAAAATAGAGCAGTAAACTACAATTACAGGATACAAAGACATGCATAAAAACAGAGCAGTAAACTACAATTACAGGATATTTAGGATCATAGGTAGGTACTAGGCTATCAGCCCAAGGGCCTACGTAAGCCTAGCCAGCAAGGTTCCATTGCTTATGCCACCCAAGAAAGTTATTTTCCTGTGCCACTGTCGAGCAGAGACACAGAAGTGATCCCCGGGGTGTATTTCCTATTTCCCATCCACTCATCAAGATTTTTCTTGAAGAGTGCTAATGAAGAACTTTGCTTGACATAGATGGGTAGCTTGTTCCAGAGTATAGGAAGTCTCTGGGACAGGAATCTATTCCTCCAACATGTCCTGTTTATTGTGGTGACAAGGTTTAGGTCCCTAGAGCGTGTAGCTCAGAGGGATTGAGATTTCTTTAGGTGTAGCATGTCCAACAGCTCTGGGTTTGACATAGCTTTATATGTTAGGCAGAGATCACCTCGGAGTAAGCGATATGCTACAGGGTAAAGCTGGAGTTTTTTGAGGTGGTCAGTGTAGGGCATTTGTTTGAGGCCAGTAATCCTCTTTGTGAAGTATTTCTGTGGCCTTTCCAGCTGCTGCGGATGTCTTGTGAGGTACATTCCAAAAGGGGCATTGTACTGTATAATGGGTCTAATGAGTGTGGAGTAGAGGTGAACAATTACCTCTTTTTTCCTGGATGAGAACCCTTTTATGATGAGGTGTACCACGTAGAAGGACTTCCTGACTACTGTGGCGATGTGACTATCAAAGGAGAGACTGATGTCCACCTGGGTCCCAAGGTCTCTAATCACACATTCAGTGTTAAGTAGATTGCTGCCTATGTGGTAATTCATAGGTACGGAGTTTTTACCAAAGGGGATGACACTGCACTTTTTGGCACTGAGCTTGAGGCCATGGCTCTGACACCAGGTATCTATCTCAGTGAGGCCCTTCTGTAGGATGTCCACATCATTTGGGGACTTGACTATGGCTCCTAGTTTGCAGTCATCTGTGAACTTTGTTAGCCAGAGGCCTTCTGTGTTAGCCTGTACTTCAGAGAAGTGGATACCAAACAGGAGAGGTCCCAGGATGGAACCGTGGTACTCCACTTGTCACTGCTTTGAGGTCAGATTTGAGTCTGCAACTTTTACTGTGTGGGTTCTGTCAGTGAGCCAGTTGGCAACCTATCTTGTAATGTAGGGATTTATACCTAGTTTAGTGAGTTTAGCTATAATTCCAGAACGGGGGATGGTGTTGAAAGCCTTGGCGAGGTCAAGATAGGCTGTGTGAACCACCTTACTCTCATCCACGGCTTTGGCGACTGCCTCAAAGAAATCAATCAGGTTCAGGAGGCATGATCTGCCTTTCATAAACCCGAACTGGGTGGGATCCAGAGTTTGGAGGTTACCAATTTCTTTGTTTAGGTGTTACATGATGACACATTCCATAGCCTTGCAGACCAGGCTCGTCAGGTGAATAGGTCGATAGTTTCCGGGATCAGTGGTGGCTCCCCCTTTGTGGAGTTGGGATAACTTTGCTGTGCACCATTCAGTGGGCACAAAGCCTGATGCGAGGCTATTATTGAACATGGTGCTTAAGTAGGGAGCCTGTTTGTTCTGAAGTTTGTATAAAACGCAGCCTGGGATGTTGTCTGGTCCCATGGATGCTGTGTTTTTGGCTTTAGAGAGTGCAGCTTTTCCCTGCATAGTTGTGATTACAGGGACTCTGCATTCTTCCGTATAGATATGGGCCCTTTAGGGGGTGAGAGGGGGGTAAAGTTAGCACTGAACCAATCTGCCACGATGTTGGCAATACTTGTAAGACAATAGCAGGTGTTCCATTCCATTTTTTTTTGTTTTTGTTTTTTTCTGAGTGCAAGAAGAAGAAAATAAAGAGAAGATTTAGAAAGGTGGGAAGAAACCAAAGCAAAGTAATAAACAGGAACAGGAGGACAGGCCAGATAATAACAGAATTGGAAGATTTACTATAAGGGTAGTGAGTAAAGATAAGTCAGAAAGAAGGCCAATTCAGTTGTTCCTAGTTGCAATAAGAGAATGTCTAGTGTAGGGGCCTTACGCGGCTGTGAAGAGAGATATAAGTGGCAGTAGCCTCCTAGCTCGGTCCCTCTGTCTAGCCAATTGGTACAGGTCCTTTTCTCCCTCCTTAATGTCCAACCTTTCATACAAATCTTCATATGCCTTATCCTTAGCTTTCGCCACTTCCCTCTTTGCCATGCACCTCATCTCCTTATACTCCTGTCTACTTTCTTCATCTCTCTGACAATCCCACTTATTTGCCAACTTCTTTCTCTGTATACTCTCCTGTACTTCCTCATTCCACCACCATATCTCCTTGTCATCCTTCCTCTGTCCAGATGTCATACCAAGCACCTTTCTAGCCATCTCCCTTACTAGCTCTGCTGTAGTTACCCAGCTATTTGGTAACTCTTCAGTGCCACCCAGTGCCTGTCAACTCTTCTCTGAACTCCACCTCACAATTACCCTTATTCAATTTCCATCATTTGATCCTTGGTGCTGCCCTCACACTCCTCCTCCTCTTCTTGATCACCAACGTCATTGTACAAACTACCATCCTATGCTAACTACACTTTCCCCACCACTTTACAGTCTCCAATCTCCTTCAAACTGGCCCTCCTACATAAGATATAATCCACCTGTGTGCATCTTCCTCCACTCTTGTATGTCACCCTATGCTCATCCCTCTTTTTAAAATAAGTATTCACCACAGCCATGTTCATCCTTTTCGCAAAATCCACTACCATCTGACCTTCTGCATTCCTTTTACACCATACCTACCCATCACTTCCTCATCCCCTCTGTTCCCTTCACCAACATGCCCACTGAAATCTGCTCACAGTCACCACTCTCTCAACCTTGGGTACAGTCATCACGACTTCATCCAACTCATTCCAAAATTTTTCCTTCTCGTCCATCCCACACCCAACTTGTGGAGCATATGCACTAACAACATTCATCATTACACCATCAATTCCAGCTTCATAAACATCACTCTATCCAACACTCTTTCCACCTCCAAAACACTCTTAGCATACTGTTCCTTCAGGATAACTCCTATGCCATTTCTCCTCCCATCCACACCATGATAAAACAATTTGAATCCACCTCTGATACCCCTAGCCTTACTCCCCTTCCATCTGGTCTCTTGCACACACGATATAGCAACCTTCCTTCTGTCCATCATATCGGCTAGCTCTCTCCCTATACCAGTCATACTGCCAACATTCAAAGTTCTGACCCTCACTACTACAGTCCTAGCCTTTCTCCTCTCTTCCTGCCTTCGGCCATGCCTTCCACCTCCTCTACTCCTCCGGCCAACAGCAGCCCAATTTCTGCTAGCACCCTGTTGGCTAACAGTACTGGTGGTGGTCGTTGTTAAGCCGGGCCTCGACCGATCTGGTATGTAAATCTTTTCTGGTGTCCGCATTAATAATTTGGCCAACTTTTATGCCGGATGCCCATCCTGACGCAACCCTTCCCATTTATCTGGGCTTGGGACTGGCACAAAGCAATGCACTGGCTTGTGCATCCCCAGTGGCTGGGTTAATAAATAAATTCAATACATGCAATAAAAAGACCTCCCAGAAAGGTTGCCACCCATACCCTTACAGAACTGTAATTTCAAGTCTGTCTAATGCTTTAACAGTTTGTATACATGTAGCATATTATGTGTTCGCACCCCTCACCCTTTAAAGAATTGTAATTTTAAGTGTAATATTGTAATTGTTTGTGTCTTTCGGCTTTTCCTGGTTAGGGGTCGCCACAGCAGAACTCTGGTCCGCTAATGAATGGTAGTGGATTTTTACGTACCGGGTTACCAGCTATGATGCACAACCTTCAACAAAGGCATGCCCCATTCACGTATGCCTCCACACAGAAGACGCTCTAGCTGAGAATGGAATGGGACAACGTCCTACTATGAGGCGACAACGCTACCGCAGCACCACCACCGCAAATGCAGAATATTCTGTGTTCGTTTGAATAATTGAACCTTTTGATAACTAGAAATTGGACTGCTGTCCTGTCACAATCCTGGTACCAGCAAATAAGAGAAAAAAAGGGTTTGTACCAAAGTAATTACAATGCTTTGCACATTTATTTTGCAGGCGATGGTCTTCCAATGTTTATTCAAAGCACTTCTAAAAGTAAAAGTTATACGTAGAGTGGTGGGAGGGCTTTGGGTGGTCCTTGCTAAGTTCTGCGCATCTGGTGGAGTAATGTTCCAATACAAAACCAAATTTTATACGAAACAGACTAAAAATATGAGGCAAAAATCTGGACAGTTGAGAGGTATTCACAATGGTAAACTAGTACCATTCTCGAGTTAATCCCTTTGGGTTTTGACTCTAATTTTAAGTGATTTACAAGAAAGTCAAACATTTTAAGAGGAACAAGGCAAAAATATTAGTAAAAAACAGGGAACAGTTAAAAGCATTCCACCTCCACATCATAACTATCCAACTCAAAAGTAACTTGCTAAAAACGGTACTGGTACAAGTGGTAACGCAAAATATCTTATTAATAATACAAACAGTTGTCGAACTCAACGTATCTCCAACATCCGTAATGCTTCCTGTTATAAGAAAAGTAGAACAAATGGCAAAACGCAGAACACTACTTCCTAACAATTTCAAGTAAGAAGCTCACAGCAGTATGGGTAAAATGCATTACTTTATACTTGTAAACAGTTCTTTTGATTTATAAATATGTTTTGGTATCATTTTCCAATGATAAGAGATAAAACATTCTTAACGATAAATGCATGGAAAACCCCTTCGATGTAGGCCAGTGTGGAACGTAAACTTCTTAAGATTTAAAATGAGGAACAATGTTCTTCGTGGTTCACTGTTACAGTCATTACTATAGGGTTCTTCCTGCTGGCAGCAGCCCTTGATCGGCCAGAGTCCAAAAGTCGGGTCTGACGTCGGCTGAAGTCGCTCCTGCCCTGATGTCAGTGCACCAGGGGTATAAAGACCTCAGCCGATGCCATTTTCCCCAGTCTTTCTTGCCCATTGCAAAGCAGTTCGCAAGTGCAGGTCGGCCGACTCCTGTTTATTTTTGGTGGCTTTTGAATTGAAGACTTCTTCTTTTGAGCTAAGTACCCCATTGGGGAAACCTTTTTCTTGCTCCAGTCCGATGTCAGAAAAAGTTAATAACTGTATTTCTTGTGGGAAGCAAATACCTCATAAGGATTTTCACTCTTACTGTATATCTTGCTTCGGTCCTGACCACGACGTAGCTAATTGTAGGTTTTGTGCTAAGTTTAAGCAACGCACTATTAGGCGTAGGTACAATTTTGCCTTCCATTGTTTTGGAAAAAGATTTAATTACAATATGTTGTCGGATTCTTATCCGGCTACTGCAGTGTATAAGAGGCGCAAGGGTAAAGACAGGCCTCCGAGGTCCAAAGTGGACGACTTTATTCAACCAGAGCCAGTCGCCGGTTCAGCTGTCATCAGTGAGGTGGTTTCGCAGCCCCTGTCGTCCACCACTTTTGAACCGGTTGCCTGTACCAACTCCCGTGAGGAGCCGATGGGCCTTCAGACTTTTCAGGGATTGGACCTCCGGATATTGCTCCCTCAGATGGGTCCGGAGCTGCTGTGCAGGCACCGGCTTCTGAGGGAGTTTTTAGGCCTACACAGCTTCATGTACAGATGTCTCGTTTTGCAGTCAAGGACAAAGGCAAAGACTAAGGCTCCGGCAAAGACAAAGCAGCATGCACAGGCACCTTCCCTTCAGGGCCCTAGACCTCAAAGACAGATGCTTAGAATGGCTGAAGATCTGTTAACTATGATCAGGGGTTCTCATCCCCCTCCTGACAAGAGACCTAGGCTACAGCCAGACTATGATTCCTCAGATCAAGTTTCGATTTCTTCTGCTTCTTCTTCTGAGCAGGACTATTCCTTCCCTCGTTATGAGGATTCTGACGCTGAAGAATCCATTCCTTCGGCCTCTCCTCCTGAGGATTATTCATTTGGGGAAACCTTGCATGACATGGGAGAGCATTTTCACTGGGAAGGGCAGGAATACTCTGAATCTAAGAAAAGGCTTAGGGATTTTCTTCTGCTTCCACACCATAGACCCCTGGCTATTCCCCCTGTAGTGGACATTGTGGATGATGTTTTTACAGAGGCATCTCTCTCTCCTGATTCTTTTCCTCCTGCTCCTGTCAAACCGGATAGGTATTATAGGGTTCCAGATTCCCACAAATATCTTTTTAAGAATCCTTCAGCTGATCCAGAAACTATTTCTCAGGGCCCTAAGGATGTTAAAGCGGCCTCTGCTAAGAATCCTATTCCCTCTGACTGAGAGTCCAGAGACTTGGAAAGACGGGGCAAAAAAGTTTATACTTCTGCTACATTGTCTATTAGAGCTTTGAATCGTCAATTGCATATGTTAAAATATCAGTAATACCTTTTGTCTGTGTTAAAGCAAAAGATGTCTGCTGTTTCTGGTGGTGCAGACAATAAGGAATTACAAGATTTATTGCATGTTACTGAGCAGGTGGGTAGACATACCCTGCACTGTGGTTTTGATTCTTTGGAGGCTTCTTGCAGGGCTGCAGCAACTGGCGCAGTTATTAGGAGGCATGCTTGGTTAAAGGAGCAAAGTTTGCCTGAGCAGGTTAAAGCAAAGCTTTTAGATGCCCCTTTGCAACACAATGTTTTGTTTGGGGCCAAAGCTGAGGAAGTATTGAAGAATATGGAAGACAAAGCCAAATCTATGCAGACGGTTAAAGATTTTCTACAGGTACAACCCTCTAGATTTAGCAGGAATTGGCCAGCTAAACCTTGGTCCTTTCCGAGCTCGGACAGACCTCAGAGGGTCAGATACAGGCGTTCCAGAGGTAGGGGTCAGGCACAGCCCCCTTTCAGAAATAAGCAGTGGAGTGCCCCCTCTCCCAAGGGAGGGTAAGATAGGTCACAACCTTACAAGAAACAGTCATTATGACTCTCCCTTACTAGCTCCAGGGGCTCCTCTCTTGGATGTGCCTTTGGGAGGAAAAATCTCTCTTTTTTATCAAAATTGGAGCCGCATAACCCAAGACAAATGGGTTCTGGACATAGTTTCAAGGGGTTACAGGTTTCATTTCCATACCTTGCCAAAATCAAATGGATGGCCAGATCTGCCAAAGCATCAATGGGCAGAGGCACAATGGCAAGTTCGGTCCCTCATGGATATGAGGGCCATAGGTTTGGTACCAGATTCAGAAATGGGGCAAGGGTTTTATTCAAGACTTTTCCTGGACTTTTCCGTATTGAACACCTTCCTAGAAATTCCAAAATTCAAGATGCTCACTCTGCAGCAGCTGCTGCCTATGCTGAGCAAGAACGCTTGGATGGTGACTTTGGACTTGAAGGAGGCTTACCTGCATATTCCCATACGGCAAGAGTGCAGAAGGTACATAAGATTCAAAGCGGGCTCGAGGCATTACCAGTTCTCTGCGCTGCCCTTTGGCTTATCTACTGCACCCAGGGTCTTTACAAAGTGCCTGGCACCAGTAGTGGCGTTTTGCAGACAGAAGGGAATTCAAATATACCCTTACCTGGACAATTGTTTCATTCAAGCTGACGACAATGAGACTTTACTTCAGCATCTAGCATTTGTGCAGCATCTTCTCTTGTGCCTAGGGTTCACGGTGAACCTAAAGAAATCAAACCTGGTGCCCACGCAAATTACTTTCCTGGGTGCGCTTCTGAGCTCTACAACCCAGATGGCTTATTTGACACCAGACAAAAAAGTGCAACTGGCTTCTTATTTCAAAAATCTGGCTTTAATGAGTCAGCTGTCTGCAAGAAAAATTCTGCAGGCTCTGGGTTACATGGCATCCTGCATTCTGTTAATACCATATGCAAGGCTGCATATGAGGAAGATACAGTGGTACCTCAAGAGTATATGGTCTCAGCATTGCCATAGTCTGGAAACAGTGATCGAAATTTTGCCTTGTCTCCGGCAGGAGTTTCTTTGGTGGGCCAAGGCCTTTCTCCAGAACAAGGGGAGGCCTTTCTGTCCCATTCCAGCCAATCAAGTCATAACGATGGATGCTTTGGATTATGCATGGAGAGCCCACATGCAAGGGAAATGTCTTCAGGGTTCCTGGACAGAGGACCAAATGCATCTGCACATAAATTTGAAGGAGATGCTAGATGTACAGAATGCCCTGACAGCCTTCAAAGATCTTATTCTACCGGGGCAATTACTGATAAAGACGGACAACACTACGGTGATGTGGTACATAAACAAGCAGGGAGGCTCTCACTCTTACCCCCTGTGCAGACTGGCCATGGCTCTGTGGAACACAGTACTAGCCAACAAGGTGGACTTACAAGCTCAATTCCTGCCAGGAAAGGACAACATTCTGGCAGACAGTCTAAGCAGAAATCTTTCAGATCCACACGAATGGATGTTGGATGTTCGGATATTCAGGATGATAACGGAGACGTGGGGGTGCCCGGACATAGATCTTTTTGTATCTCCCCAAAACCATCAATTTCAAACGTTCTGTACGAGGACCTACCACAAGCTAGCATGGAAAGTGGATGCCCTTTCATTCAGTTGAAAGGACCTCTCAGTATATGCTTTTCCTCCTTTGCCACTTCTACCTCGGATACTTCTGAAAATCAAACAGGACAGACCGCAAATGATTTTACTGGTTCCCAACTGGCCTCGGCAATTCTAGTATTCCACCCTGATGAACCTGGCTCAGGGTCCACCCTGGATTTTGCCACAACTTCCACATCTACTGTCTCAGCGAGATGGTCAGATCCTGCACAGCCATGTCAAAACTCTGAATCTAGCAGCCTGGCGGATCCAGGGTCTTTAAACAGTTCTACCCTTACCAAACAGGTTCTGGACGTAATTCTTGAAGCTAGACGGCCCAGCACCAGGAAATCCTATGCAGGTAAATGGAAAAGATTTTGCTCCTGGACTCAGGCCCAGGGTTTTGATTCTGCAGTTCCAAACATTCCTCTGATTTTACAATACCTAACAGAGATGTTACATAAGGGCCTATCTTTTTCATCTATCAAAATTCATGCTTCTGCTATTTCTGCACATTACAATACGGATCCCCCAATCTTTTTTCATCCGTTACTTAAGCAATATATGAGAGGGGTGAAGAATATAAGGCATCCTTTAACAGCACCAGTTCCCACATGGGATCTCAACTTTGTTTTGGAAAAGTTAACTTTGTCTCCTTTTGAACCTGCAGCTTCCACAGATTTAAAGTTTTTGTCATGGAAAACATTTCTTTTAGCCATTACCTCTGCCAGAAGAGTTTCGGAATTGCAAGCTCTCATGGCTGTGGAACCCTTTATTATTTTTCATCAGGACAGGGTGTCCCTGAGGACTAATCCCACCTTTATGCCTAAGGTGGTTTCGAAAGTGCCTTGAATCAGACTATTCATTTGCCTACCTTTTATCGTAATCCTCAAAGTGAAGAGGAAAGTATTTTGCATTCTTTAGATATACGCAGGCAGCTTCGTTTTTACCTGGACAGGACCAAGATTTTCAGGAAATCGGACCAATTGTTTGTGGCTTATGCTTCTACCTCACAGGGAAGAGCAATATCTAAGCAGACTATTTCTAAGTGGATTGCCCACTGTATCAAGTTCTGTTACTCTTATCATGGTAAACCTGTTCCTGTTAATGTCAGAACACATTCTACCAGAACTACTGCCACTTCGGCAGCTTTTCTCAGTGGAGTTCCTACCAAGGAGATCTTAGAAGCTGCAACTTGGAGTTCTGTGCATACTTTTTCTAAGCACTACAATCTCCCTTTCTATTCTAAATCTAGGGCAGGCTTTGCCTCTGCAGTCCTGCAGGGTTTTGGGGCCGCCCCTTCTGTTCCTTCTCCATCCACCCTTTCTTAGCTTTGGGATTCAACCCTACAGTAATGACTGTAACAATGAACCACGAAGAACATAGTACAGTTGTGTACTCTTACCATAAATGTAGATGTTCGAGTATGTTCACTGTCACAGTCTGGGTTACCCTCCCTCCTGTCCCCTCTTTTGTTGTTCTTTGAGTGCTGTCTGTGTCTCCTTGACATTTCCCTTTTTCTCTGAGGTATTTTTGTTGGTGATATTTGGGAATGTTCTGGTTTATGTTTGCTTATTCTTTTTGATTATGCTTTTGGCCTTTATTTTTGGGCACCTGACATCTGGGGCAAGAAAAACTGGGGAAAACGGCGTCGGCTGAGGTCTTTATACCCCTGGCGCACTGACGTCAGGGCAGGAGTGACTTCAGCCGACGTCGGACCCGACTTTGGGACTCTGGCCGATCAAGGGCTGCTGCCAGCAGGAAGAACCCTACAGTAATGACTGTAAGAGTGAACATACTCCAACATCTACATTTCTGGTAAGAGTACACAACTGTACTTTTCTCGCCCTAAAGTACAATTAAGACGTATGTGATAGATTATTGCGCCTTATTTTCTCCAAGGGTTACCACCTGTCCCACTTTGCGAGGGACAGTCCCTCTTTGGGCAGTTGTGTCCTGCAAAAAAATTGTAAAAATTGCAAATGTCCTGAGATTTTAGGACAAAATTATTTCCTACATTTTATGTAATAGTTGCATAAAACAGTTATTTTGTATCTGAAACACCTAAATGTTAGAATAAATAGAATAAGCAACTAAAATTATTCAAGAATAAGCTTTTATTTAGGCAAAAAAAGTGAAGTTCTGTCCTTTGTACTGGTCGTGGGCATGTTTCGCCCTGCAAAATCTGACGTTTGTACCAAAAATGTCCCATTTTGGGCATTTGTAAAGGTGGCAACCCTATTTTCTCCACGTTTGGGGAAGAATGAGTGACAACCTAAACAGTTTAGAAACTGTTAAGTACAGTTCGGCCAACCTACAGCATCACACTAGAAAATTAAAATATCCACAGTCTACCTGAAGACTTGTCTTCTTCTGCCGCACTTTGTTTATTGGAGGAGAGTGAAATATCACGAACTTGGTGGCGCCGTCGATTTGTTCGTCTAATCTGAGCGACACAACGAGGTTACTCGAGATTCTGGTTTTCTGTACTGGATGGTAGTTTCTGGTCAGGTAGGGGTGTAAAAATCCTGGGATGTTTTATATTATTGGTAATGTGTTTTTTTTATCCGGCGGAACGGCAGTTTGTTGTCATTTTCTGTAACCATAGTAATGAATATGTAAATCAAGGGTCCGGTATCTGTTTTTGCACGTGACATGTGAAGTGTTCATCAGGGTTTGTATGCGTCCTAAAAATGAGGTATTAAGAGTACGTTTCTTGCTGCCACTGATTGCCACTAAGCAAGAATTGGTTTGGTTGAGAATTTTTTATTATTATTATTATGTAAGGGTTTAAGGAAAACCAGATGTCCTGAACATGAAAGCGTACGCAGAAGACAGAAAAATCTCTGCGGGTTGTCAATGGTTTAACGACAGTCACTAAAACTGATTACTGAAAACCATTGGAATCCATTTAGTCATCAGGTAGTTGACCTTTATGCATACCTCTTGACTGTCCAGAATTTCGAGAATGTCTTGATTTTTGCGTCATATTTTGTCTTTACAATAATGGCAGACGTTTGAGTTTCAGAAATCATACCCTTCAGAAATTCATGCTGATGCAAAACCTATTATTATGTCAACTAAGTTTATAAGAGTAATATATAATAAACGTGCTAATTTTAGATTTTTTTTGGTGGCTTTGTCCAGATTTCTTGCAAAAATATTTTGAGAGGAATAATTTATGCATGTAATAAAATTGCTGAATCTGAATTTTTTTTATTATTATAGAAAGCTTTAAGAGCCCGTGGGTGAAAACATTGTTACAGAAGTTGAATTTCGGAGTATCTGATTATGAGCATCTTTGTTTTGATATTGGTTTACGTCCGTATCCTGCTGAGTCCCTCAACTCGTGTTATGAAATAGGTTTACGTCCGTATCCTGCTGAGTCCCTAGCAAGTCGTGTTATAAAGAGTCTGGCAGTTTTAGGAATAGGAGTTCTTACATGCTGGGTACGTGTATCGTGAGATACGGTAGCATTGGTTTACCATTGCAGACTAGGCGTGTCTCTTAGCAATATTTCTGAGTTGTTGAAAGTCACTAAATAATTACACGTTTCAGTTCACACTTCGTATCCTTCAAAAAAATGCATGCTAACACATTTGTCATTCTAGCGATTTTATAAGAGCATTATTTAAAATTTTTTTTTTGGGGCCTTTGTCCCTCAGTATTTTAGGCTTTGGCCATATTTCTTGCACTACGAGAGTGAGAGGTATGCTGCTGCTACCATTTAGGATAAAATATGTGTTTTACTAGAGGAGGACGCACACTATCAGTGATATGAAAGGGGCACAATGTCCTTTTTATTTGCCTTTTAGGGGTATTATCTAGCATAAAATAGGTCGGGATGGACTGACCTGACCAAGTTTGGCAAAGATGGTACTGAAAGCACAGAAGATTTTAAAAAGATGAGTACTTTGCTTTCCCTTCTGAAGACTGAAGTAAGGGGAAGGGAGGCTGTTGACAAAATCATTACACATTCTCCCGCTGTATGTTAGGAACAGCCAGACTGCCTTTATGAAGATAAAACACGAGAAAGCTGTGGGCTACTTAATAACAATAATAGTAATAATTATGACGCTAATGGTAATAATAATAATAGCAATACTTATTTGTTAACCAGGTAGGGCCACTTGATATAGCATTCCTTTTCAGGGGCATCTCAGGAGCAATGCATGGTTAAGTGACTTGCTTGAGGTTACACAGTAGATAATCGAAGGTTGTGGGACTCGCACACTGTACTACAGGAACTGTTGTTTACAGTGCACTTTCCAAAGTCTGCAGGAATTTTGCTAGTTTGCTGGCAGACCGGCAACAGAAATTTTCAATAGTTCACTGATAACTATAGCTGAGGTAGCTGAGGTTTAGAGGACTGTAAATATAGTACCTTATAGAGGTGGGAGGATATATATTAAGAGATCAAACAGCCACAACATCGAATCCCAGTTAATCTAGTCTAGAGCATCAAAGAATACAATTGTTGAAAGCTGACTTTTTCGAATCTCACCTCACTGAATCCCATTAGTTGGCCAACCAGCTGAGACATTAAACATCTTGCATGTTGCTTTTGGTATGTATAACATGATAGTAGTAAATATTTGTACCCATTCTGACTTGTGCACGGATTTCTGAGTTGTTGACCAACTATTGCGATTCGATATGGTGAGATTCAAAGGCGTAGGCTTTCGACGGATTTGTTCTTCAATGCTCTGATCTCGATGAACTGGGATTCAATGTTGTGGCTGTTAGATCTTTTAATATAAATCCAGGTTGGGAAACATGAAAATGCGAGGACCTGTTGTTCTGGTAATTTAATACCAGTGGCAGGGAATGTCATTGGGCAAATTATGAGAAGTAGGCTGGTAGTGTTCTTAGAGCCCAGCACTTTCCAGGATAGTTAACACTGTGGATTTTTCATGAAATGCCACTGTTGGTCAGAGCTGATCCAGTTTTATGATTAGGTTAAGATGAACTTTACAGGGGAGTATCAGTAGACATGGTCTGTCTGGACTTTATCAAGACCATTCACTTAATCTGATATAGGGGACTGATAAGAGAACGTGGAGGGGCTAGGTGTAGGACTACAGTTTAGGAAATGATTGCTGAAAGTTGAAAGGTGGAACACAGAAGGTTGTGGTAACATTAATTATGTCATACATAAGGAAAATGAGTAGCAGAGTACTTCAGGGGACAGTCATGATTACAGTACTTTGCATGGTGTTTGTCTCGACATTTGGAGGAATGGGGAACAGGAACAGCCTCATCTCTGGTGACACAAAGATAAACATACTAGAAGAGAGTGATGGGAAAAGTGTAAGAAATGATTTGAAAAAGATCATCAAGTGGGCAACAAGGCAGATGTGGAGATTCACTGCAGTCAAATGCAAAGTTTTGCATATGAAATACCAGCTGAGGGTAGTAGAGCTGATGGCAGAAGGGCACAAAAAGGATTGCGATATTGATGAAATGAACCGTTGGCAGCAGGGTGAGAGTGCTGTGGTATGACAAACAGAAAGCATCTTGAGGGAGATGTAGGGCCCTGGTCAGACCATACCTTGAATACTTTGTGCGGTTCTTGAGGATGTCCTGTTCCTTACACAGCCTCAAAAATTGTACAGAGTATTTACATAACTGAGGTTACTGCACCTTGGGAAACGAGCAAGAGAGGTTACATTGTGTGCATGTAGTGGTGTCATTTCCAGGATTAGGTTCTTTGCCTTGTACCTGTTGTGTATTGGGAAAGATTCCAACTTCTCCGTGATTCTGAATTGGATTGTGGGTAATCTAGGGATAAGTTATCATGTCCGTGGTTAATGGTATTTTGCTAGTAAAGAACCTTAACTACTACTTTTATTTATTTATTTATTTTAAAGTTAAATGAACTAGACCACTAGGTCTTTTTCAGTCATAACCTTTTTAAAAAATAAAGA
The DNA here is from genome assembly GCF_019279795.1 of Protopterus annectens. Taxonomy (NCBI): domain Eukaryota; kingdom Metazoa; phylum Chordata; order Ceratodontiformes; family Protopteridae; genus Protopterus; species Protopterus annectens. The sequence continues at coordinate 1,041,668,491 of NC_056739.1, read as the reverse complement.
AAAAATATACAAGGTACATATACCAAATAATATTGGACATAGCATGTGGTACAATGAAAAATGTGAGAGCAGAGTGAATAAATAGATTGATAGTGGACTGGTGCTGCAGAGGCAGTACTGCAGGTATTGTTCCTGACTGTGTTAATAAAACAAGAGTTGAGTCCAAGGACAGCACTGTCAATTTAACAGTGTGTGTTTCTGTTTTCAACTGTAATTGTATAGTTATCTTGCTTTTGTTAATTGGGTAAGTCAACTGGATCTTAGACCTTTTTCTTCAGTGATCCATGGTAGTGATCAAAAGGTTGACACTGCAGTAATGGGCTGTGGACGTGAGGCTCTTTTGCATAGTTGCTGGATTCGCTCTCTGCGATAAGAATGATGAACTTGATATTCAGTTGATTTCAGAGTAATTCCTCTTCTCCTCAGAGTTGGAGGGAGTTAGTGGAAGTGATTCACCTGCCTATTTGGATGCTTCTGTGGTGCCCATTTATTTATTGACGTTTGTTTACCAGGAAAGTCCACTGAGCCAGAATGAGCCCATTTTCAGTGGAGGCCCAGGGAGAAAAGCTCCAAGATCACAATAACACAACATTTCAAAAGTATCAGATATTTGAAAAGTAAAAATTCAGAGTTTCATAAGAACAAGTTGAAGTAAGCAAGATTCACAAGTATTAAAGTAGTCATAAACTTCAGATTCTGTCACTTACAAGTGATTTCAAAAGTAAGATACAGATAAGTACAGAAGAAATACAAAGTTACATAAGAAATCCAATATGCAGTAGTTTCAGAATGAGTAACAGTTAGTTACAGAAGGTGTGAAATAAGGAAATTCTCAAGTCAAACTAGGTAGTTCCTAGTGATGATAGAAAGCAAGAAAGAGAGTAATTACAGAGAAGAGCTAACATAGGGGCAAGATTAGGCCTGAAGGGTAGAAAAATCAAGTGAGGTAGAAGGGGCATTTGAGCAATTGCATATCCAACTGGAGAGGAGGTGCTCATGTAGGTCAGTTTCAAAGTTAGAAGGACGTTGTTCGCTGTGGATAGAAGAGGAAAGGTTATTCCATAATCTGGCAGTGATCCAAGAGTATAAAAGTTTTACTGCAGGTAAATTTGGTTTGTGAATTTGGAGCAAGAGTTAGTGTTCTGATCGTAGTGGCCCAAGGGAGGTGTAGGGGGCAAGTAAGGAGCTAAGGGTAGGGCAGTCTTGTGGTTTATGGATGAGTTTATGTATGATAGTTAGCTGAAGGAGTAATAGGTAGTGAGGGAATTCAAACCATTGAAGTTTCCTTAGGGTGATGCAATGATGGGAAGAATGGTGACTACTTGTAGCAAATTTGGCAGTCATGTTTTAGCAGGATTCTAGTTTTATTTTCAAGGAGGACTGCAAGTTAATTAACAAAGGCGCACCATAGGTTAAAGAGGGTAGTAAGTAAGAGAGAGCTAATGCTTGTTTAGTTGGTAGGGAGAGGAACCTGTTGTGCCTGTATAGTAGCCCTAGTTTTTTGTGTGTTTTATTAATATTGGTTTGGATATGCAGATCGAATTTTAGGTTTTCTTCGATTATGACTCCTAGCATTATGGTACTGGCTATTAGTTCAGTTTTTGTAGAGTTCAGTGAAAGTGTATTGAAGTCTGCTTTGTTGATAGCTGTGTTTCATCTGGGGGTGAACAACATAAGTTTGGGGTTTTTTTTTTGGCGTTTAGGGAAAGGTGTTTTTTGTGGAGCCAGGATTCCACAGTAGAGAAAGCTGCTTGGGTATTTTGTTTTAGTATGTCGGGGTTGGGAGCATCTGCATACTGGACTAGGGAGGCATTTGGAATAGCTTGGTGAAGCTTATTTATAAATACGTTAAACAGAAGAGGACCTAAAATTGAGCCTTGTGGAAGACCTGTAGGGTTGTGAAGGCAGGGGAATAGAGTCTTGCAATTTAACAGCATGTAGCCTATTTGAAAGATAGCTTTTAAACCAGTTAAGTTACTGGGTGGATAATCCTGTAGAAGAAAGTTGGGAAAGGAGGATAGAATGAGAAACAGTATCAAATGCTTTTGACAGGTCCAGGAAGAGAGCTGATACTGTATGACCTAAGTCTCGGGCTTTGTTGATTTATATGTAAGAAGGAGTTTAGGGCAGTGGATGTGCTGTGCCCAGGACGGAATTCATGTTGGGTTGGGGAGAGGATGTTATTGTTTAGAAGGTAATTGATAAGTTGTTTTTGGACACATATTTTTCCAGAATTTTGGAGATAGGGGAAAGTGTAGCAATGGGTCGAAAGTTAGAGATATCAGAGCATGGGCCATCTTTATGAAGGGGCAGGATGATAGCTTTTTTCCAAAGGGAAGGGACGTAGGATTCTTGGATGGACCTGTTAATAAGGATGCTAATAGGTTACAGCATCAGTGGCAATCTTAAGAAATTTTGCAGGAATTTTGTCAGCAGAATTAGAACAGGGCTTTAGATTCAGAAGAAGTTTTTTTGATAAAGGAAGTGGAGATTGAATTCTAGTTGAGGGTGGTTCCTGCATACAGTTTTGAGTAGGGATGTTAGAACTAGAGAGAGAGACTATGAAGTGTAGGGGGGTGAGTATAGGGATGTAGTTATTTGGTAGGAGTGAGGAAAAGGTAGGAGTGAGGAAAAGGAGGCAGTAATATTAGCTGTAGTATCAATGAAGTAAGAGTTGAATTTAGAGGCGATATTTTCAGGTGGATTGCTAGGGTAAGTGCAGGAATTAGATGTAGTTCCGGGGTTTAAGAGATTATTAATAGAGGACCAGAACAATTTGGGGTTGTTTTTGTCTGTAGCTTCCAGAAATATTGTTACTTGTCTTTGCAGATAAGTTTTTGGCTTGGTTTCGGAGCTGTTTGTAATGGATAAGATTGGCAGGATTCTCAGATTTAAGCCAGTGCTTCCAGGATGTATCCCTATTTTTTATGATTTCTCTAGTAGATTTAGGTAGTCAGGGGGGCATGATTGAATTTAATTCTTTTGGATCTGGTAGGAACTAAGCTGTGCAGGATGTTTAAGAAGGAGTTATTGAAGTAAAGGAGGCATCATCTAGTGAAATGGTTTTAAGGTAGTTCCAATTGTAGCTAGGTAGGATACTATTAAAAGCGTGTGGACAAAATTTTGATAGGTTTTGGATTAACTTAATGTTGTGAACGTTTGAGAAAGACGAGCATTTGTGAATAGCGTAGGCTGGGAGGTGGTCAGTAAAGGAGTTTGCTAAGGTGCTGGAAATTGGGTATTTGGAAGGATCTGACAACAGGATCCAGTCTAGTATTGAGCCTTTAGTGGTTTTGTAGTTGGATCTAGTAGTAGTATTGATTAGTTGTGTAAAATGAAATAAGTTTATGCTGGAGGGAGATTGATTGATTGACTGGAGGATGTGGAGGCCCAGTTGATGTTCATGTCACCTAGTATAATTGTTTCATTTTTTATAGTAAAGGAAATCCAGGATAATATCTTCTAAAACTAGGATGTTGTTTCCTGGGGAATGTATATGACTGTAATGCAGAGTTTGTTGGAGTCACTGATTTCTAGAAAAGAGCAAGAGTTCCAAGAGTTTTATCTGGTCTGATTCACTGGAAGGAGGTCCTGAGGTAGACCCAGGGTATGTGGGCAAGACTGTAGTACCATGCTTACTAGGGAATTGCCTCTGATGAGTAGGGAACTGCTGCAGCTAATGGTAGGGAAGAGGGGTATTTATCCCTGTCCGTCATTGTGTAGTTCATATTGCTACATGCTTTTGAAGTGGCCCAAATACAGTTTACACTTGAGCACCCCATATACATCTCTTCTACAGTTTTATTTGTAAAACATAGGGCAGAATTTTCACAAGTTAGCTGCTTTGTATATACTTTAGTGTATATCTGTCAGGCCTTTTGTCTCCAATGCTTCCCCTAAGATGCAGCTTTCCACCTGTTTTCTAACATATGTTTTAAGGCTTATTGCACTGTAGTTTAGTTTCAAACTAGCTTCTTTTACTGTTGTACACTACTCAGTTTCTGTGGTGTCATTTCAGCAGGCATTCTTCCATTTTTTGGCTGTTACTGAGGAACTTGACCAACCAAATAACCAGGGGATGTACCATGCTGATGCTGCTTTGCTTTGTCATTCCATCTCCCCCAGAACTAATATAAATATTTAACTTTGAGATCCCATTTCTGTTGCACTAGTATCAGTTTCTGAGTTTCATGCCTTCTCATTTTCTCTTCTGTATAACTTGTAGCGCACTCCCTTTTTGTATCAGTTGTTGAAATACTGTAGTTATTTTGCTCACCATAGGCATTAAAGATCACGTTGAATAGTTCATTATCAGTCACACATCCCAGCTTTTCTCATTTTGTTTTAATAGCATTCGTTGGGATTGGCTGTCATTGCCCTTAGTATGTAGTATGTAGATGGAAGATATTTCCTGCCAATAAAACATCTTCCTTTTTCATCCTTTAGTGTTTTTTCCTTTATAATTAAATCATCACACCTGTCATAATGTTATGTCTTTTTCCTTTATAATTAAGTCATCACACCTGTCATAATGTTATGTCTCCATAATGATCTTTCTTTTTTTAAGTTATTTCTCCTTCTAATCATTATTTTTAAGTTTGTAGGTAGTGCATCTTTTCTTCTTCATATTTGAATGCATCTGTTCTAACCATTTCTGTATGTTTTCTAAGCATCTTGGTGTCTTTTGGGAAGTTAATGATGGCACCAAGTTTACAGTCATCTGCAAACATGATAAGACAGAAACCCTTAACATTTGCTTTTACGTCAGAGAAGTAAATACCAAAAAGGAGTAGCCCAAGGATTGAACCTGGTGTATACCCCTAGTGACTGTTCTTTTGCAGGATGTACAGTGCTAGTGACCAGTCTTTTGCAAGGTATGGAGTGGCACACCTTTAATTTCCTGGGCTCTGTTTGCGAGCCACTTAACTATTCAACAAGTTATGCAGGTATTTACATTTAGCTGGGTGAGTTTATCAACTTTACCGAAGTGAGGGAGGGTATTGAACACTTTTGCAAGGTCCGGATATGCACTGTGCACCTAAAGCTTTAATGCAGCTTGGCAGTCTGCACAGAGGGTTAAGGCCGTGAGCTGTAGTTTCTGTTGTACATAATTTGATTCCCTCAGTCCTCATTTGCCTACTGCGTGACCTTGAGCAAGTCACTTAACCAGATATGGCTCCTGGGCCACCCATGAAAAGGGATTTTTTATCCAATGGGTCTACCTAGTTAACAAATGGGTGTTAATAGCTGCAGGTAAAGTTGTGTTATACATCTTTCATACAGAACTACTCCTTGCCATGATCGTTTCAACCTCCATCTTTTGTAACTTCACCTTTATTTCCTTCAGTTACTTCATTTCCTCCTCACTTAACGTTGTTCTCTTGAATTGCATTACTCTTAGTTTTTTGCCTCATTTCTGTCCACCCCCCTTCCATTCCTACACTTTCCTTTCCCCATTCCCTTTGCTGCATTTCCTTCTAAAATTCATCTTTCAGCCTATCCCATTCATCCGTTATTTAACTTTTTATTCTCCTTAATAATTCTCCCAACTTACCTTTTACATTTGTCATGTTCTGTTCTTGTTTCGGCACACAGCACAGAAACTTACACATCCCTCTTCTTGACAGTTCTTGCCATTAATTAAGCATTATTGGACTATATTGTCATCCATATCCCTGCTTTTCAATCAACTTGTTCTGTTCTGTCACTATCTGTATGTTGTTATATTTTGATCACAAGTGCGGAGTGCCATTAAGAACCTTAAAATTGTATCCCGGATCTTCATCACTTCCTTTCTGTACCCAGCTGTCTACTAAACCATTGTGTTTAACTCATTGTAGTCATAAGGAAAACAGCGTCCTTGTGTATCCTGTAAGAGTACACTCTTTACAGGTGAATTCTCTGTACTTCATAAACAAGTATACTTTCACTGTTTTCAAAGTCTAATTTCTGAAGTCCTGGTAAAGGTACATGCATAAGGCAGCATCTACAAGCTTGATTTGCTAAGCATGACAATGAAATGGTCAGCATGGGATGTGGAGAGCTGGCGTTAAGTATTGTTTAGAAAAAGTTATGAAAAGATAGGGTATATTTCCATGTTTACATTAGTAATGCAAAAATAGAGTTAATAATGTCATATTAAGGGTGGTGTATTCAAGCAATGAGTGTTAGTAAAAATTTAATTAAAGCATGGTAGGTAATATGAAGACTTTCTGAGATATAAATGCTTTTTTTGGTGAAGCAGTTATGACTATTGCCTATGTTTTCATAACTGCATTAAAACACTCTTGTAACCTACAAGTGAACAAATGGTAGCATCTTGTACAATACACTAAGGCACAAAATGCTGCCACTGGTACTTGCCATCTTACACACTTGGTTTTGTAAATTAATATTATTTTGAAGTTTTGCGAAATTAAGTGCATCGTTTGCATAGAATAAGCAAGATCACAAAAAACAGTAAGCTATCCCCTTTGTCCTACATCATTGAAAAGAGCTTATGAACAATAACAATTAATTAACATTTAGGGGAACAATTCCCTCACTGATATATTGGATCTATCTTACACACTTACAGAGATGAAACCCTTTGTTTGACCATAACACCAGTATTTTTGGCAAACAGAATACAATTTTTCATAAATCTGCAATATAAAATGAGCATCTGCAGACAGATCTTTCACCAGTGTATAACCCATGGTCTGTCAAAGAGATATGATACTTTTTTTTTTTTTTTTGCAACTCACACAATGTGTCAGATATTATAAAACTAATTGTGTGTTTTCAGTACAGGATTTTGGAGAAAGGCTCTCAGGAAGCAAGTAGTTTGATGGCCTAGAAGATCTTGGGAAGCAAAAGCATTAATTAACTTTCTCCTGCTCGGGTTTAAATTAGATAATAAATGTTAACACCTTTTTCTCAATTTATGTGAGTTTTCTAACACCTTTCTCCCTGACTGCTTCTGTTTCATGAAAAATCATGTTTCAACCATCTGCCAATGTTAGTTCCCTTCTTGAAAATATATAATCCTTATTAACAGTTCTCTGTCTGCAATTTCACTTTTGCAGTTGCATGGATGGATGCCAGTGTGAATTTTCTACCCATACAAGTCCCTCACCAAGCAGCCAGGCATCCATCCTCTACTTCTAAAGTTGCCTCTTCCTTTAACCACATATTTTCACTTGCCAGATTTATTGCCCCCTTTTCCATGCCCTCTGGTGTGGTATTTGGGCTAGGACCATAAACTTTCCCCGTCTCATTTCAGTTCATTACACATTTTAGTCTGATCTTGAACACAGTCCACAGCACATAGAACCTCTACCAACACCTCTCTGATATTAATGTCTTTGTCAATAATTTTCCGATTCAGACTATCATATGCACGTTCTGTGTTTGTGTATTTTACAGGCAGAAGAATTCTAATTCATTCTAGCACCTCTGGTGCATAATGTAACTTCTTACCTACTTCTAATTAAACTCCATCTCACCCCCCACCCCCTCTTGAGTTGGAGAAGCCAGCTCTGTCGAATACTCTTTTGAGTGGTATTCTCCCTGGCCTGGTAAAGAAAATATATTTACTTTTTTCCCACCAAAACAAATGAGTACATGTCATATGTATGCATTGCACACTGAAATATAAAGGAAAACGTTCAGCTACTTTCAAATTTAAGTAAATAATTTTCAGTATCCCCCATATCAAATACTCATGCCTTGATTGTTGCACTTGTTTCAGTGTAGTATACATCTATTTGTTTTAATAGCCTTTCAGTGTCCAAAGTTAGACATTATCAATCATCAGCTTCTTACAATATAAATACGTTGTAGGACACCCCTCAAATGTCTTTTATTCACATTTGTCTTCTTAACGTCAGGTCATTGTTTTGTCCCTTGCTGTTTTTCTGCAGTCATCATCTCCATGTCTCTTTCTGCATGAAGTGCCTGAAGAACCTGTACCATCAATTTCATATTCTTATATTTTTAAAGAGGGAAAAAGAAATTTCTAGAAGTAAAGGTCGCATCTTTACTACTTCTTATGCCCTCCTCAACTTGAATTCTTAGTTTCATTGCCATCTCTTTCTGCCCCTGTATATATTTTTTGTAAGGTCTAGTCCCTTCATGGCCAGATCTGGTATTTCTAATGACTTCAGGCTCCCCCCCAGGAAGAAAGTTTTAAGAGGCGCTGGTTATATAATCTTATATCACAGACACGTCTTGCACATCGTCTGCACTGGTATGAAAGCTACTCGCCAGCATCTTATAGGGGCTGAAATGTCATGGTCTACATAAATTCTGGCTTCTCCATGCATTATTTTGTGTACTGGCTGACAAGGTTGCCATAGCAGTTTTTCTTTTATGGCACAAGTTGCAAATTAGACTAGTACTGGTCTGTTAGTTCTCCCAGTACCTCTCGCTGGATTCCACAAGGTTTGATGTGTTCTCCATATAAGTATTTCCTTCTCAGGAGTATTGGTCCACATTGCCATCTCTTTCTGGATGAATATTTTACAGTATCTACCTGTCTTTTTTGTCTTCTAGTATTTCAGTGAGTCAGGGATTCTTTCACCAAGATCTGCCCTCTTGGTCAACTAAATTCACTTTCAGCAGTTCCATTTTTTTTTTTTTTTAAACAAGAAACGTCTTAATTAAATTATCACTTAAAACATAAGCAATCGTACATTTACATAAATGAAAACAAACTACATTGACACAATCCTAGCTGCAAACATTATAAATCACTTATAATCTCCCCCGGTCTTTGTCAGTCAAACATTGGATAGCTCATTCATTGCTTATTCATGTCTTGCCTTCTTTTAAACCTCATGCCTCCCCTGTATGTATTGACCCCACAATTCCAATTTTTCCTATGTAATTTGCTCCTCCCCTTTTCTAAGGCTCTCAGTTCCAGTTTCCATCTCTTGTTACTATATTCACTACTTCTACTTTTAGTACAGTTGGTTTAGACTTTGATTTCATTTGCTAGTAATTGCTTTTTTGGCAGCCACCATGATTAGACTCAGCAAGGCCTTACTATGTCTAGGCGATTACAATTCTGTATCATAGATCAGAAGAATAATTTCCCTAGTTACACCAATTGCTCACCCATCATCTCTAACAGAACATTTTGCAAGGAATCGTCTGCCAACTCATTACATTCCTGTTGCTCGTCTTGTGTATTCAGATAAGACAATGAGGCTGGGTGTTCATTTGCCTAGTTTATTACACACAAACCTATCAGGATGGATGACTGCAACATTAAACTTAAACAAACTGACTGACTGCTACACACACATACATGCTTTCATTCTGGCTGCTCACTCAAAGTGGCACTCTTGCTTGCACGTACTCCGTACTTATATGCATGTGCCCACGGACTGAAATTGCTCTTAAAGGTACAACACACACCCTGATCTACAGTCTCCCTCTTTGACTAGTCTGTTCTGCAATGAAAATGGCAATTGAACAAGCATGCAAATTATACAAATATATACAAACAGTAATAATCATGTCCAGGTTGCTGCATATTTAGGATTAGGCCTTGAGATACGACCCGACCTCTTAATATAATAATCCAAAATAAAGGCACAAAGTAGATTTACTTTGTTTGTAGTGTGTTCACTCGTGGATTGGATAATATAATAATCCAAAATAAAGGCACAAAGTAGATTTACTTTGTTTGTAGTGTGTTCACTCGTGGATTGGATTTGTGAATTAAACTATCTGTTTTTTTGGAACTGGCTACTCGTTTGTGCCTTTATTTTGGATTATTGGTAAACCTTTGGGCACTTGTGACCATCCTTTCTGTCTCTTAATATAATAATTAGAACTGGATTTAGTAACTGGGCCAGTCACTGGGGATGTTCTTTCAGAGGATTTTTAGGGATACTTTCAGGAACAGAAACAGATGATGAAATGTTATCTGGAACCGGAACGTTGGACAAATCACTCTGAGAATTAGTCTCTCTATTATAGACAGGATGCTGTAACACTGACTTGAACACTGGTAATAAAATGTTTCCAATTCTGCCTGAATTCCATGCCTTGTAGCTCAATGATATATGATCTCAGTTCTTCATACAGATGTTTCACAAGTCCTATTCGGTCAAATCCTTTTGCTGTCTGCATCCTCACTCTCTCTCCTACTTTTAATGGATTCAGAGGCTTGTTGGTCTTTTCATTGTAGGACTTTTGGGACAAATGCTCCTTTAGGAGTCGAGCTTATACTGCTTTGTTGTTTTTAGCCCTAGCAACCAACACATTCTTACTGATTGGTAGTGTGGTTCTGGTTTGTGTCAACATTTAATCTTTGGCAGGTGAACCAAGAAGATTGTCATGAGGTTTGTTTCTGAGATTGAGCAGATTAAGGAAAAAATGTCAGTATTGTCATATTTACACTTTTCCAACTGCTGTTTTGCACTTTCAGCCAGGTCATTCGATTGTGGTTATTCAGGACTACTCATAACATGAACAAAGTCCCAGGTTCAGCAAGTCTTCTGAACTGCTGACTTGTAAACTGTGCACCATTGTCAGAAACTGTGTGTGGGCTACCATGGAAAGAAAAATGTCTCTTCAACTTCATAATGACAGTACTGGATGTCAGATTAGGAAGTAGGTCACTCTCGAACCAGTCTGAATAAGAGTCTGCTAGCACCACGTAATGTTGACCATTCCATTTGAAAATCTCTGTAGCTACTGTCGACCAAGGTAGTTCAGGAATCTGGCTTAGCTGAAGTGGTTCTTTCTATTGATGCAGCTTACTACTATTTCAAGCAGAACAAGCTGAAAATTCTTTCTCAATATCTTTTGACATAGAAGGCCAAAATACTAGTTCTCTCGCCCTTCTTTTGGTAGAATTCACCCCGGGGATCACTCCAGTGGCTCTACTCGACAGAGGCACTGGGAACTAAGGTCGGGTGGCACGATGCCAGGGTAATCCTATAGGCTAGGCTTGTAAAGGCTCCAGGGCCATTAGCCTAGTACACACCTATGAACCTATATGGCCATCTTCAACTGATAATGTGATTGAGCTTCTGGAGAACTGGATCTGAAGCTGTGTGAGTTCTAAGCTCATCAAGACGTGTGGATGAATAATTTCTCTCTTCCATAACTTCAAAATCAAGTTTCTCATTCTCATGCTGTTCAGTGTTTTTTTCTGGGCGATCTGGATAAAGTATCAGCAAGCTAAAGAAGATTGCCTTTCTTGTAAACTAAGTGAAAATTGTACTTTTGCAATTTCAACAACATGCATTGTAATCTCACAGGAGCTGTGTGCATAGGCTTTTTCAAAATAGTGACCAAAGGTTGGTGGTCTGTCTCAATTTGAATAGGTCAGCCATAAATATAATCATGGAACTTTGAACATGCAAACACACTGACCATACTGTATGTCGGTTTGGGTTAGAGTTCTGGATGCATAAGCTACTGGTCTACCTTCTTGAAGAATGACTGCATCAAGACCAAACTTCGAAGCATCACAAGAAAGAGTTACATGTTTGGGAACATCATAATATCTTATTGTGGGTAGACTGGTAATTCTCTGTTTCAGGACATCGAATGCTCTTTGGTGGTGTTCCTACCAGGACCAGGTTACATCTTTGCGTGTCAGCTCTGTTAGAGGTGCTGAAAGGTCACTCAAATCTGGGATGAACTTGCCCAAATAGTTGACCATGCCAAGAAAGTGTTGTAAGGAAGTGACATTGTTTGGAGCTGGCATCTCAAGAGTTGCAGTTTGCTTGGAAGGATCTGGTTATAACCCTGAACTGGTTAAACAAATGACCCATATAAGTAACTTCTTGTAGCCTGAACTTGCATTTCTGAAGATAGACCTTAGGATTCATTTCATGAGCACATTCCAGAACTTTCCTGAGGTTTCTATCATGTTCGACTTCACAACTGCTTCCTACAAGAATATCATCCACTGTTATAGCACATGGATAGCCAGAAAACATTTGTTCCATTACACGTTGAAAGGCCAATGGCAGAATTTGTCCCAAATGGCATTCTCAAAAATCTATACCTTCCAAATGGTGTACTGAAAGTAGTTAGCAATGAAGATTTACGGTCAAGCAAAATTTGCCAAAATGAGCTTTTTGCATCTAAGACAAAAAACCGGTGGCGTTTGACATACGAGCAACAACTTCTTCGACTGTATGCATTTCAATGATGGCATTGTTTTAGTGCTCTGGATCAGTGCATATTCTAATATCATCTGAGCTTTTCTTATGAGCTACCACCATGGTGGATACCTATTCAATCGGTTCTTCTACTGGACAAATTACTCCTAGACGTACCATTCTGTCTAGCTCAACTTTAACTCTGCCTTGCATGGCTGCTGAACTTTCAGTGCTGGTCTGATAACTGGGCTTACCTCATGGTCTCACTTCATGGAGTACACAACTGGGAATTTGCCTAACTTCTGTTTGAAAAGATTAGCATAATCAGAAAAAATAGTTTGTGTGAAATTTTCGTTGTCACATGTGCTTATATGGTGGACTTCTGCATTAAATGATAGCAGTCCCATTTTCAAACGGTCTCTAAGCCCTAACAATGACTGCATGTGTCTCTTGACTACGTAAAATTGCAAGTCATAGCTGTTCCAGCAGAGTAACATGAAAGCACTACAGAGCCTTCAGTTTGGATTTCTTCACCACCAAAAGCAACAAGCTTCGCACACTTTGCCAAATCAAGCTTCTCGCTAGCTGTTACTTTGGCAAACGTTTCTGCTGACATAGCATTGCACTCTGCACTCCGAACCAGTATCAGCTTTGAGCTGTACAGGTCCTCATTATTCAGAACAGTACAAAATACTTCATTCTTTGCCCACAAATGTACTGTACTGACTGTTTCACCAAGCACTGACTTGCCATCAATATAAAAAGTAGGGTTGCAGCTTTCTAATTCATCAACTTGCCTCTTTGAACCCTCTCTTTTAATAAAAGAATGTGCCCCTTTTGTTTTACAGAACCTTTTGAAATGATTCCACTTTTTACATGTGTGGCACTGCTGACCAAAAGCTAAGCACATCTCTTGTTTGGTCTCATGACTACCTCCACTATTACGACAGTTGACTATGAGGCTTGCAACAGGTTTTGCTGCGTCCCCTGTCTGCTTCACCGGGCATGCTCTAGAATTTACTTGAGCTGCCCTGGATTTTTCTAGAAAGATCAGGGTGGGGCTGCCAGCCTAGCCAGATACATTAATATTTGCAAATGATATAATTTTAATTCTAAGCCACAGGCTTGTTGTCTTTTAAATGGAAAAATGCTGTTACATGTGGAACTGCAAAAAAAAAAAAAAAAAAAACAGTCCAGTCTGCTGTAAGGAAGCTAAGTCAAGCATTTTATGACTGTCTTTGATCTTTAAAGTTGGCTCCAGCCCGTCTAGGTGAAGGAATTCTTGCTGTTGTTTTAAGGCCAGAGTTAATGGCCAGAATTTGCATGCATAAATGTCTTTTATGGCTTTGCTTCCTGGCCTGGTGTGAGCTTACTAAAGAATGTAGCCTGGGAACCCCAGGAAAGTGTGAAGAATGATGTAATGTGAACCAGGAATGTGATTTTTAAAACAGAGAGAATCGGAGACCATTAAGCATTTTTGTCTGGACCATCCAACTCATCAGCACTTTGCCTTTGCTCTATATGTAAGTTTATCTTATACTTGTTTTTCTCTTAGCTAGAAACTAGAAAGATTAAGCTATTTCAAAGTGTTTTTCTGTGATGCCAGAACTGTACTACCGAATCATTTTAAGTATTACTCTGTGATCTCTGAACTCTTAACTAGCACTGTGTAGTAAAAAAGTATTGTCTTGTGTTTTTATTATTTATTAAATATTTTAAAACCTTTCAACTGTGGCTGTTTTGTGTAGAGATAATTTAAGTTCTAGAGTACATTGCATGTATATAGTGATCCTGTACCAAGTCACTCTAATAAGCCTTGGCTATTTAGTCACACTTAGCATGTGGATAATAATATTGCACAGTAATAATTGGACACCCTTTTTTCAGGGCCTTTGGGTAGCTGATAAATATTAGTGGGTGGTGGCAGCTGGTACTACCGTATAGTCTGGGGAAAAAGGGGCACAGCTGGAGAACCTGTGCCAGCCTTCCCCAGGAGTATCTGTGTGGTTGTATAAACTCTCTTGTCAAGGTGTGTGTGTCAGCTCCTTGGGCAGGGACACAAAGCACTTGTTCGACAGAGAGGGTGCTGGAGGTTTTAGCTTGCCCACTAGGCTGAGATCTGGACCCTATAGCTGTGCCAGTGGAGAGTCTTATTGGGGACCAGGAGAGCTAGAGAGCGACCAGCCCTGGATTGACTGTGATCTCTGTGTGCTCTTAAGGGAAATTGCACTTTACTGTGGGTATTTGTTATCCTTTCCTCTTATGAGACGCCCCTCACTGGTGTTAGTGGTGAGGATTGAGGCTCCTTGATTGCTGGGCCAGGTCATGGATGTCACAGGGGGCCATACCTCTCAACCTCTTAGAGCAAGAAATCTGAACAAAGCCATACATAAAAGTGGGACAAAGGCCCAGAAACAGAGACACATTTTAAATGTTCCTCTTGCAAACTTAGAAAGTTGATAGAATAACAGCTTTTGCATTCACATTAATTTTCTGAGGGATATGAAGTCTGAAGCTCAAATGTCTGTCATCATTTTATAACTTCAGTCTTTAATGATTTGCCACTAATTTGCCAGAAAAACACAATTTTGTGAAAAATGGACCAAAAATATGAGGAAAAAATCTGGACATTCTGTGAAAATCTGTACAGTTGAGAGGTATGGGTGGGGCCACGGGTTTTGCTGGGGAGGCCCAGGGTGTGGCCGTGCCTTTAGACTGGTTGCATACTATCAACATTAGCAGTGGAAGGCATTGCAAGCATGTTTTTCTCATTTTTAAGCATATTCCTGTTCTTTTCTGTGAGCTCATATTATCTGACAAATCTCTATGGCCTTATTCAAAGTTAAATCACTGTATCAAAGCAAAATCTTTCTCACTGCATCATCTTTAATACCACACACAAGTCTGTCTTTTATCAACTCATCTCTTAAATCACAAAATCTGCACATTTTTGCCTTGTTTCTCAAGTCATTTATATATGTTGCAGAAGTTTCATCAGGCTTTTGATCTTGTGTGTAAAATACGTGCCTTTCCATTGTAATATTTGGGGGTTACACATTTCTTTAAATTCAGGTTTTAAGCACTCAGGGTCTTCCTGTGCTTCAGCTGGTACTACAATATGGCGATCTTCTCCCTCCCCTGCATACACAACTGGGGCATACACAAATTAACGCTACCTTAAGCAGAGTAAATGCCGTTGTATGTGCGGCTTTGTCAGAAAAAGCAGCCTGTATGAAAATATCATACTCTTGTTCAAACACGGTCCCGGTTTTTAGCAACATTATTATCAAGTACAAGTGGACCAGGTCTGCAAAATCCTTCTGCTATGCCAACAAATTGCTTTCCTAATTATGCATAAACACACACCAGGTACTCGAAAAATATTCAACTGCACAACAGTCCCTTTGAAATGACTGTATTTTGCAAAATAACTGTACTGTAATACTTGCACACTTGCAAACACCTTGCTCACCTCGGATATCTTGAATTGCTTTAGTTAATATGAAAAAGAACCACACAGTGAAAAATACGGCCGTTTTCCCTTTTTTATACATTTTATGTGATTCAGAAGTTATTTCAAATACTTTTGTAAGCATTTCTAGTATTTTTAGCAGTATATGGTAGTTTCAAACATTTCGTTTAATTAGAAAGTTATTTTGAATGCTTTGTTTTATATTCATTGAGTAAAAAAATCATTTACATTTTTTAGTACATTTTCTCTTTCTGGCCTGTTTGCGAGTCATTTGAGCTTTGGATGATTCACTTCTGTATATTCCTCCTGTCGCTCGTCCGGTTAGGATAAAACAGATGAACAGTTGTGTGTTTGGTTCAAGCAGCTTTATTATATACAAACACATCAGGATTAGGACTTAGTGGCTTAAAATTAAATAAACTTATAAAGAGACTGACTACTGCACACATACATGTTGACAGTCTGGCTGTTCTCTCAAAATGGCACTGCTGCCTGCACTTGCTCACAATTTATATGCAGGCGCCTACACTTGGAAATGCTTCTTAAAGTTGCAACACACGCTCTGTTCTTCATCCTCCCTCTTTGAGAAATAGCTCATACATTAAATGACACCGTTGACTGACATGCAGTTGTACAGAAATGATCCTTTGACATGCAACTATACAGAACTAATTCTTTGACATGCAATTATACTAAACTAAACAACAAGGATACACTCGTGTCCAGGTTGCTGTGTATTTTACACTAGGTCTAGAAATACGACCTGATCATGTGACATAAAAATTAGAACTTGATCTAGCAATGGGGGCTGTCTTTAAGGAATGTTCAGCTGCAGGGACATCTGGGACATCATCAGGAACGAGAATGGGTACTGAGACATGTTCTTTGATAGGAACATTGTCTTGGTTGCTCTCAGATCTAGAGTCTGCATCACAGGTACAATGCTGCGATATTGATTCTGACACAGGATGAAGATGCCTGCGGTTTCTCCTGCATTCTTTACCCTCAGATTCTACAAAGTAGGATCTCGGCTCGGCACATATACCTCTCACTTGACCAATTCGATCAAACCCTTTCACCGTTTGCATCCTCGCTGTCTCTCCTGCTTTCAACAGACGAAGAAACCTGCTCATTTTATCATAGCTGGACTTCTGAAAGGAATGCTTTTTAAACAGTTGGGCTTTGTTTGCTCTGGTGTTTTAAGCATTAAGCGCCAACAAACTAGAACTGATAGGCAAGGTTGTTCTGGTTTGCCTAGATAGAAGTCTCTGAGCAGGTGAGTCAAGTATATCGTCACTGGTATATTTCTGAGATTAATCAAATTCAAGAAGATATCGATATTCTCACACTTTGACCTCTCTAGCAATTGCTTTATACTCTGTACTACACGTTCAGCCAGGCCGTTTGACTGTGGGTATTCCAGACTGCTAGTAATATGGATAAAGTCCCACTGTTTTGCAAATTTCTGAAATAACTGACTGGTAAACTGTCTTATCCTTGTCAGAGATAACTTTGTTTAGACTACCATGAACTGAGACATGATGTTTCAACTTAGTAATAAGAGTACTAAATGTTAGGTTAGGTAGCAAATGGATCTCAAATCAGTTCGAATAAAAGTCTACTAACACTAAGTAATGCTGATTGTCCCACTCAAATATGTCAGTGGCTACTGTTGACCAAGGTAGTTCAGGAATCTGGCTTAGCTGAAGCGGCTCTTTTTGCAAATGTGGTTTAGTACTTTTGCATACTGAACAAGATGAAAGCACTTTGTCAATACCTTTTGATAGAGAAGGCCGAAACACTAGTCCTGTCACCCTTCTTTTGGTAGAATCAGAACCTGGCTGGCTACGATACAAAATCTGGATATACTCATGTTGTAAGGAAGTAGGAACAGTAACTTTAGAATCTTTGAAAATGATACCATCTTCCATTAACATCTCATCTCTGTAAGGAAAATAAGGTTGCACTTCTGGTGGTACACAAGATTGCTTTGATGGCCATCCAACAGTGATGAAGTGGTTTAGCTTTTGCAAAACTGGATCAGTCTTTGTATGATCTCTT
Source organism: Protopterus annectens (assembly GCF_019279795.1). Taxonomy (NCBI): domain Eukaryota; kingdom Metazoa; phylum Chordata; order Ceratodontiformes; family Protopteridae; genus Protopterus; species Protopterus annectens. Next base: position 1,041,650,848 of record NC_056739.1, on the reverse strand, counting down.
ACCTCATCAAGTCTTGTGGTAGAAAAATTATGCACTTCCATGACATCGAAGTCAAAATTCTCTGCATCAAGCTGTTCTGTGGTGTTTCTAGGCCATTTGGTTAAGGTATCAGCCAGATAAAAAAGTCTGCCTTTTGTATAGACCATTTTGAAGTTGTATTTTTGTAATCTGAGCATCATTCTTTGTAGTCTTGCTGGAACTGTATGCATAGGCTTTTTTAAAACGGTGACTAGGGGTTGATGATCAGTCTCGATCTGAATATAATCATGGAACTTCGAAAACGCGAACACAATTGCCAAAAGTTCCTTTTCAGTCTGAGCATACTGCATTTCAGTCTGGTTTAGAGTTCTATACGCATAGGCTACTGGTCTGCCCTCTTGAAGAATAACTCCACCAAGACAAAACTTTGAAGCATCACAGGAAAGAACTACTGGTTTGTGGACATCATAGTATTGCAATGTTTATTGGGTTAGCAGTTTTCTGCTTGAGGTTATCAAATGCACTCTTGTGCTGTTCCAACTATGACCAGGTAACGTTTTTGCATGTCCGCTCTCTTAAAGGCACTGATAACTCACTGAAGTCCGGTATAAACTTGGCCAAATAGTTAACCATACCAAGGAAATGCTGTAAGGCTTGGACATTGTCCAGGGCTGGCATCTCAAGAATGGCTGCTTGTTTGGACAGGTCTGGTTATAAGCCTGTACTGGTAAATAAATGACCTACGTAAGTAACTTCTGGTAGCCTAAATTTACATCTCAGAGGATTGAGCTTCAAGTTAATTTCACACGCTCTGTCCAGAATTTTGTTAAGATTTCTGTCATGCCCTGCTTCTCCATTGCCTCCAACCAATAAATCGTCCACTATTATAGTACACTTATAACCTGAAAACATTTGCTCTGTTGCACACTGAGCGACTTCATTGGCAGTATTTATTTCAGAAGGCATCCTAAAAAATCTGTATCTACCAAACAGGGTACTGAATGTAGTCAGTAGTGAAGATTTGTGATCAAGCATCACTTGCCAAAATGAACTCTTTGCATCCAAGACAGAAAAAACAGTGCCGTTTGGCATAAGGGTAGCAAATTCCTTTACTGTACGGATAGGATGATGATACCTTTTTAATGCTTTGTTCAAGTCTCTTGTGTCAATACATATTCAGATTTCATCTGAGCTTTTCTTATGAGCAACTGCCATTGAAGATACCCACTCATTTGGTGCTGTGACTGGACAAATCACACCTTGGTGCACCATCTTATCTAACTGGACCTTGATTTTGTCCTGCATAGCTATCAGAACTTTTCTCACTGGTCTGACCACTAGACTGACCTCTGGGTCTGATTTCATGGAATACACAACTGGAAGTTTGCCTAGCTTGTCAAAAACATCAGCATACTCTGGGAAAATAGTATTGGTGAAGCTGGAACTAGGACATGTACTTACATGATGGACTTCTTTGGTAAAAGAAAGTAGTTTCATTCTGTCTCTGACACCCAGTAATGACTGCACAGGTCTGACTCCATAGAATTGCAAGCTGTAACTGTTCCCAGACAAATAGCATGAAAACACTACTGAGTCTTTGGTTTGAATCTCTTCATCTGGATAAGCAACAAGCTTCGCCCAATTAACCAAATTAAGTTGTTCACCAGCTTTTGCTCTAGCAAATGATTCTGCTGACATGACATTTACACTTTGAACCAGTGTCTAATTTGAGCTCTGTGTACCATTGATCAGGACAGTACAAAACACTAATTTTTCTCACTGCAGCATTATTAACACCACACACGAACCTGTCCTTTATCAACTCATCTCTTGCAAATGTACTGCATTACCTGTCCTTTATCAACTCATCTCTTGCAAATGTACTGCATTAACCATTTCAGTGACCACTGATAACACCATCTATATAGAAAGTAGGGTTGCAGCTTTCTGCATGATCAACTTGCCTTTTTGAGTGACCTTTCTTGATGATAGAATAAGGCTTGCTTGATTTACAAAACTTTTGAAAGTGATTCCAGTTTTTACACTTGTGGCATTGCTGACCAAATGCTAAGCACTTCTCTCTTTTAGACTCATGATTGGTACCACAGTTGCGACAGTTAACAGTAAAACTTGACTTGAGTTTTGCTGACTCACCCATGTACTGCACTGAACATTTCTGTTTTACTGAGATAGTCTTAGAACTTGCGGGAAAGTTACGGCTCCCCCTGGGAAAACTCGTAGGTGTTGCAGCTGCCATGTGCTTAGGCCTGTTTCTGCTAGCCACATGCTGCATGGTGTCTACATTTGCTGTATAGGCTGCTGAAACCATGCTCTTATCACTTGCAGGTATAATCGTGTGCCTTTCTGTGATCTCCTGGATTTGACAAATCTTTATAGCTTTGCTCAACGTTAAGTCCCTGTCACAAAGCAAAATTTTTCTCACTGCAGCATTATTAACACCACACACGAACCTGTCCTTTATCAACTCATCTCTCTCAAATCACCAAATCTGCACGTTTTACCTTTATTTCTCAAGTGAGTGATATAAGCCGCAAAAGTTTCTCCTGGCTTTTGGTCTCTTGTATAAAATAGGTGCCTCTCTAATGTAACATTTGTCTGGGGGGGTTACATATTTCCCTAAGTTTGCATTTCAAGCACTCAGGATCCTCTCTTAATTCAGCCGGCATGACAGTATGGCAGTTTTTCCCCCTCTCCTGCATATACTGCGGGTGCATACACAAATGAATGCTGTCTTTCAGTGGCCTCTGACCCTGCTAAGTTAAGCAAAATGAATGCCCTGGTATGTGCATCTCTGTCTGAAAAAGCTGCTTGCATGTTGTACTCCTGCTCAAACACTCTCCAATTCTCTGCAATATTAAGATCAAGTGCAAGTGGACTGGGTCTACAAAATGCCTCTGCCATGTCAAAACACAGTAATAAAGACCACAAACATGCACACATACATTGCCAAAACTTTATGCCAGAATTTGTGACTATGCTGAGTAGCACAACAGACTCTTTGAAACAGCTGTACTCTGTAAAATAAGTCTCCGTAGCCCAAGGACACTTTGAAATCACTGTACTCTGTGAAACCACTATTTATTAGTGTAAGAAACACTTTGGAATGTCTGTACCTTACAAAATAGCTGTACACGGCACAAGAAGCTTAGAGTGAGAAACACTTTGAAATGGCTGCACTTCGCAAATGAACTGTATACAGTACAAGAAACTCTTTGAAATGACTGTACTTTGGAAAATAACTCTTTACAGTGTAAGAAACACTCTGAAATGGTGACACTCTGTGAATAAATGTACACAGCACAAGAAACCTTTTCGAAATGGCTGTATTCTGACTGCACTTTGCAAAATAACTGTACTTTGCACACAGTAAACTCTTCAAAAATAATTGCACTGTAATAAAGCATACACTGCAAACACTTTGCACACACTGAGATACTTCAACAACTCTAGTTATGCTGTGAATGGCTTCAGTCAATCTGAAACAGTAGCTCATGCCCAAAACATGGTCATTTACTAAAAAACCTGCAGTCACCTTTTTCTAAGCTTATTTTGCCCTTTATTGTACTTGTTATGCCCTTTTAACCTCTTATCATGCTCATTATCCTTTTCTTGTGCTAGTTTTGCCTTAAACATGCTCATTATGCAAACCGTAGGTAATTCTGAACCCCATATAAGTATTTCTGATAATTTTATCAAATATCGTGGTTTTGACCATCTCATTTAATCAATAATGTGTTTTGTGCTATTCATTTGATTAATAATGCGTTTTCTGCTCTGCAAATGCTTCGTATCATTTTTCTTTGCAAAACAAATTAGTTGTGCGAGTTCTAGTTACCTGAAGTTTGTTTCTGGCCTTTTTTAATCATTGCAGCACATGTATCACCCAGCCTGCTCAATACACCTTCACTATCAAGTCTGCACCTCATGGCTTGAGGAAGTTGCACTCTCAGTCCTGGTTCTGACACCATGTCCGGTCAGGATAAAACATATGAACAGTTGTGGGTTTGGTTCAGGCAGCTTTATTATATACAAACACATCAGGATTAGGATGTAGTAACTTAAAGTTAGATAAACGTATAAACTGACTACTGCACACATACATGTTAACACTCTGGCTGTTCTGTCAAAATGGCACTGCTGCCTGCATGTGCTCACTAGTTATATGCATGTGCCTACACTTGGAAATGCTTCTTAAAGTTACAACACAAGCTCTGTTCTACACCTCCCATTGTGACTGTGTGCCTTATGGTCTTGAAGTTTCACATCAGATCCTATTCTGACACCATGTTGCTCATCTTGTGTATCCAAGTAAAACGATGAGGCTGGGTGATCGTTTAAGTAATTTATTACACACAAACATATCAGGATGGATGACTGGAACATTAAACTTAAACTAACTAACTGATACACACGTTCATGCTTTCATTCTGGCTGCTAACTCAAAATAGCACCCTTGCTTGCACATGCTCAGTGAATCAGTACTTATATGCACGTGCCCATGGACTAGAATAGAACTTAAAGGTACAACACACTCTGCTCTACAACCCCCGAAAATATGTTCCCAATTACTTCTTTCTTCCCCATTACACCTCCAACATGTGCTGTCTACCGGAGGAACAGTTCTCTGGAGTCTACTTGGGGTATAAAAATATCTATGTAAAAACCTACAAACAAAAATCCTAAATATTGTAGATTTTGTTGCATATTTGGGAGCTATACATATATCCCCCGTTGTTTCTTTGTGAATTGCTTATTCATCTGTTTTCCCAATCCCTTCTAACCTCCTCTGATTCTTATTATCTTACAATATGTTGTGTGCTCTACTAATTATTCCTTTTTTTCTTAATGGCAGCTTCTGTTCTACAGTCTACTAAAAACTCTACCAGTGCTGGTCTTTCATTTAGGACACCCCAATTTCTTTCTGTTTGCCTATACTCTGCCATCCCTATCAAGGATTGATATCAGTCTCTAACCTGCAGTGCAAGTAAATTCTTGGCATCTTCTCATTCTATTACCTTTCCCTGTCTAGTTATTTATTTCCAATACCTTGATTCCTTTACCAGTTTTCTGCAATAAATTCCAACCCCCTCTTGCCTTTTGTCCGAATCCCTAATTGCATCATCCCTATCAGAAGAATCTCCTTTATCCATTCCTGTGTTGACTTGGTTCTTAGAATACTTTCTGCTACTTTATGAGTATAATATTCTCTATGATTATTGTTTTTCTCCTTAAAGGTCTGCATCCAATATCCCAGACTCTCCTTGTATTCCCTCCTGTTTTATCATCGTCCCTTTCCACTTGTATAGGAGCCTTAACTGTGTTCTAAAATGCCCCTTCATATCGAGTAATCCCAGTCGGCCTTGTTCTATTGGAAGAATCCCCTTGTCTCACTTGACTCTTACCATCTTCCCCTCCCAGATTAAATCATTCAGCTGTTTAGTAATTGCTATCCACAACTTGTCTGGTTCATAAAAATATGCCTTGCCTGTGTATAAGACTAAAGGGACTAAAAACATTTTAACTGCTTGTGTCTTACTATCCATATCCATAAAACAGAGCTTCCATTTTCTCAGTTTTTGTATTATATTTTCTTTAGTCTCTTCCCACATATCCTTAGCTGCCTTGACCGGAGTAATTTTTAATTCATACTCCTAAATACTTCATTTTGTCATGTCCCCATAAATATGGATATTGCTGAACCAATTCATGTGTGGGTACATAATATGACGCTATTGCCTTTGTTTTAATTTCATTAATTTTCTATCATGAAAAGATTTTAAACTGTCTCAAAATGTTTTACAAGGCTGTAGTGTTACTTTCTGGTTTTATAAGATATAAAATATCATCTGCAAATAGAGCCAGTTTTTCTTGACTGCTATACCAATTATATCCTTGAATTTCTGACTCCCCTAATTTCTTTGCCAATGGTTCTAAATATGATTCAGAAAACAAAGGCTAAAGAGGACACCCTTTCCTGGTTCCGGTTCCTCTGCTCAAGCAGAAATTATCAGAGAGGACCCCACCCACTCTAATTTTCTCCTCCAAATCCCTCATATATCCTCCTAATCAACCTTATAATTTTATCGGGGAATGCAAATGCTTCCATTGCTCTGCTCATAAACTCCCGGCTTACTCTATCAAATGCTTTCTCTGCATCATGACCCACCAGCAACACTGATATTTTCTTATATTCTGCCTTCCTTTGGATTGTTGGTGTTTTGTTAATGTTCTCAAATGTCCGCCGCCCCTCCACAAAACCACTTTTGTCCATACCTATCAATGCTGGCATCACGTTTGCCATTCTTTTAGCCATTATAGATATAAACACTTTATAATCATGGTTTAATATTGAAATGGGCTGTATGAAGCTGGATCTGGTGGATCTTTACCTTCTTTAGGTTTTACAGCTACCGGTGCTTTCTTCCAGGATGTTGGCATGTCTCTTTCTCTTAAAATATTGTAAAAAAAGCTTCCCAGATCTTTATCAGTTTTTCCCTCCCAGTTTCCAAACTTCCACAGGAATACCATCTATTCCTGGGGACTTTCTTGTAGATTGGTTATACATCAGTCATTTTTATCTCCTCTCCTCCTAGTGTAACTTTTAGTAATTGAGCCTTATCTGCCTCTAACCGTGGCATGATTAATTCTTCCATAAACCTTACCATTTGTACCTTTTCTTGATTTCCATATTTCTGTGCTTTATGCAGACTTTCATAGAATTTCAGAAATGTTTCTAATACCTGTACAGGATCTCTTATTACCTTCCTTGTTATTGGCTTCCTAGGTTTGCTTTCTACTTTCTGTTGCCTGAGTCATTGCACTAAAAGTTTTTGTGCTCTAGAGTTATTATCAAAAAACAGTTGCTTAACAGCAGTCTTTCTAACTCATGCATATTATCGAGGTAAGCCCTTATTTTCTGTTTAGCACTCTGCATTTGCTCCTCTTCCTGTTTTGTGATATTCCCTGTTTTACAGTACTTTAACATGTCAATCCCTCTAAATAATTCTTGTTAGTACTTAACCATATCTCCCTTTCTTTTATTTCTACCTAATTTTTAAACTCCACTTTAATTTTATCCCAATCCCTAGCTATATTTTCAGAAGAAATTTCTATCTTCTCTAATAGCTGCTGAATGATCCACTACCCATTCCTTAAATTCCACTCTTTACAACAGATAAGTGGGAAAGTGCCAGTTTCTCATTATTTCATTACCCTGTGTTTTTAGTTTAGTTATTATTCACGCATGATCAGAAATAGTTATAGGGTGTGTATGAAGACCTTCAATTAAATGTACATGCTCCTGTGAAATGTAAATGCTGTCTAGCCTAGCCCAGTTTTTGTATCTTGGGAAATAATATGTGAATTCACTCAGAACTTCTGTTACTGATTTCACATCTTCCATGCCAAATATTTTCATAAATTTCTTCAAAAGTCTACACTCCTTTGTTATACTTTCCCTTCTGGATTCCCCAGACACATTTTCACTGCTGCAGATCAAGTTACAGTCCTCCTATACAAGTAATATTTCTTCATGAAAGCTGATTATTTCTCCTAGAATTTTCTTAATCTCCATTACAGCAGTTTTAGGTGGAATATGAATACATGCCAGTGTAATCATCCTCCCTTGCCAGCAGTGCCTTAGTACTACAAACCTACCATTATTACCTGTTTTATCCTCTTCTACCACTATTGAATCTTCTCTTGCAATTAATATAAGTACTCTTCTTTTCCTTTGTCCCAGGTATTCTGCTGAATAACCATCCTGAAAACCTTTCTTTACCAAATTCACAAGTTCACTTCTTTCCAAGAGTGTCTCCTGTAGCACAGCTATTTGCACTCTACATTTTTTAATATAGTTCACTACTCCTTTCTTTTTTGTATTTATCTGAGAGACCATCATTTTAAAGAAATTACAAAATGCATCATTGTTTTAAAAGTTATTATTCCCTCCTTTTATGTATAACAGCTTGTTTGTTAAATGTCTAGTTCCAGCTTTTGTGTTACATGCATACACTGTTTGGCAAGTTGAACTTTTTTACAGTTGTTTCTTGTCATATCTATTTGAGCTTGTGTCACATCTTAAAAAGTTTTTGTTTTATTGAAAGCCCTCTAAAAAACACACCAAGAATACCCCCCTAAAACTTATTAATTTAATACTAATATGCAAAATATGTACATCTTCAAATATTGAACCTTTACCCTCCTAATAAGAACAAATATCGCAAACTGGCAGCCACACTGATAGGCTTGAGTTAACCTAAAAGAAAGGGTATCCTTGCTAAGACGCATATTGCAGCCTGTGCTTCTAAGTGCTCTCTGGTTTTGTCTTATCTTTATAGCTCTCCCACCTGAGAAAACACTGAATGCTTTCGGAGAACATTATCTCCTAGCCAATTTCTTATCAGATTGTCTCCATGGAGACATGAGGACCAGATATAGAATTGCTACAAAACCTACATTTATTTGCTAAAAAAAGCCTTATAGTATTCAGTGTTCTTTTTCAGTTAGTTCCTTTCTCTTAAGACTTGTTACTAGATCGAACTAATGCCCTTAATCAAGTCATTGCCCTGTGCAAGAATGAAAAAGCACATTTAATTTTTCTTTTGTCATGCTCTTTTATCCATATTTTTCTTCTTTTTTTACATTGCAGTGCCTACATTTCTTAAAACTGAACAAGGAGAAAGAAAGAAGGGAGAAATAAAAATAATGAGCATCTATTTACAATAGTATCCCCATTACACTTAAAAATAACTGAGAAAATTTATAACAAAGAAAAAAAATGTTTTACATACAATTAACTTGCTTCCTCCTCTTCCCATTCCCTAAGTATTTTTCCAGACATTAATGACATGAAGTAGGGCACATGCTTTAGAGTCCCCGCAAGTCCAACAAAGTCTCAAAAAGTCCAATGTTTCCAGATTTTCTTCTTCTGTTCTATTTGACAGATTGCTTTATAATCCCATATTTGTCAATTTCCAAGTTACTGGTTTTATTCCTGTTCGTCTCCATCACCCATATCCTTCTCTGCTTCATTTCCAATGTAGTCTTGATTCTTCTAGTCAACGCTCGTGCTCCCTTCCTTCTCTTCAGCAATGTCCATTGAAACGTTGGAAAAGGTTTCATTGGCACAGTCTCTCTGTGGTCTTTATTAGTAGAATAACAAAAAAGCAGAATCTGCTGTTTCACAGCTCACTTTTTGTTGGATATAACTTTTTTATTTCCTCCTTAGCATGTACTTCATCAAAAATGATTTTGTCCCTCCAGGGAAGAAACCTAACAGCTTCTATGGCGGAATACCAGTCCACTTGCTTATTTGTGCTTTCATAAAATTAATACAGTCTGCTCCTTCCAGCTTCTGTGATACAGCTGAAAATATCAGTTTTTCCTGTGTGCTCTTTCCTCTTGTTCTGCTATTTTTTGAAACAACTCTTGTTGAGCAGTCTGATATTCAGACAGCCTTTTATTCATTTCAACCTTTTTGGGGTTTTTTTTTGCATTTTTATCACCTCATCTGAATATCTGTTTAAAGCTTCTTCCATTTTTTCCAGTCTTTTGTTGTTTGCGTTGATATATTCCATCAGTGTTTTGTTTATTTTAACTAGGTCTGTGTGCAGTTGTTTTATACTTTCGTCTCGGTTACTGGAAGTCATGTATGGAGGTCGCACTGCTTTTTGCTGAACAGCTGCCGAAATTTTCCCAGTCAGTGTTTTTTCCTCACCTTTTGTAGCTGATTTTCTTTCAGGTCCTCTGTATTTCTTTGTTCCTGGCATCCAGGCAGTGCACTTACTAGTCAGTTACTGAAATTTACCCAGTAAAACAAGAGTCTACTGGCCTTCTCTGCTGAGTTTCTGTTTTCACAGTGAGAGAGCCATAATTAAGCTGTTAATGTGGAGCCATCTTGGAAGTTCTTCAGCAATTCCACTTTAGCATCTGTAGCCTCAAGCCTGGTTTTTAACTTTTCATTTTCCTGGATCAGACTTTGCAAGAGGTTGGAAAGTTCATTCATTACCTCAGTAATTTCAGTATTATTTTATCAGTGTCGTGCTTGTATTCCTCTAGTTTTAAATTTTGCTTTCTCACTCTTTGTCGGTCACTTCTAGGAATACATCTTTCATTGTGATCTCCCCTTCATTTCCCCTTTGTTTTGTTGCATCTGAAGCACTCATCATAGTGAAAGCCCCTCCTATTTCGTTAAAGCTTGTTAACTCATTTTTCCAAACTTATCAGTCCTGCTGTTTTGTAAGTTGTTTGCTATTGATTCAACAGCATTTTGTTCTTTTATTTTTAAGCATGATGCAAGGGTTGACAGAGGAACACTGTTTAGCCCTTGCATGGCATACCAGTAGTCAAAATAACAAGTTTTTTTCTACTAAATTGTTCTGCTGCAATTTTGGGAAACAAGTTTATTTACCTAGAGTCTGGATTCAGAAAAGTTATGTGATACCTCAGAGAACACACAGTACTGATGGCATGCTGATGTAGAGAGCTTACTGAGTTGAGGTATACAGTACTAAAGTACACCAGAGCACAGTGCTGCACATATTGAATTTTCTGATAGATACACTGGCAACAAGAAAAGACGGAGAGAGAGGCTTATCATTACCTCAAGGTCTGCAACACAGGTCAGTTCTGACCAGCTGACCTGCATGCTTGGTGTCTTGCAGGAATATGGCACTGGTCTTAGACAACAGAATTACTTATCACCATGCAGGGTACCCCCCACAACAGTGATAGCTTTGCAGCACTTTTGACACGGCAGATGTTGTGGACTCACACAGATAAGCCCTTCTCAATGCACAACGCTACCTATAACTGCAGCATAACTGTTGTGTTTATAGTACAGCATGATGCTCAACACAGTGGCCCTAGTCCCTGTATTGTTGTATACGCATCATGGGGCATGTATTGGTGGTATAAGCACAGACTCCAGCAAACCACAGATACCTCAGCCTTTTGCTGGTTTATAGAATTCAAGCAGTTTGGCTACCCTGAAGAAAAGTCTCACTACACAGGTGAGCCATTGTGACCATCCAGTCCTTATGCACTGCTTTCTTGCACTGCCATTAGTACATTCATGTTAGAGCTCCCAGACAGTTGACAGCGGCCATAGTGGGACCCATAGCTGCCCACATACCCTCTGCATTTTCAACATGGAACGACTGTGATTTACAGCAGACCACTAATGATTGTGCCCATACAGAGTCTTTGCTTATGGCTAATGTTAAGCCTCATGTTCCCAACCCAACCCTGAGTCCCTTCTGCAGACTGGTGGTGCTGTGTGTATATACCTGTGTACGTCAGAATGACTGACTCTCTTTAGCCAAGGCCAGCACAAAGAAGAACGTTTTGTATATTTGTAGGGGAATGTGTTCCACCAGGCAGGCAGGTACAGGCTATGTAATGTCAACCTAACTAGTATGCAGTCCTTTGCTGTTACTGCTTTTACAGTTGGTGTAATGCATCTAACACTGATATTCTACAGACCAGTGTGGCTGAGGTGTTACAATACTGCCACACCTGCTTTATGTCCTTGGTTGCTCAAAAGAACTTGTTTGTAGGTGAGAACACAGAAGCAGCATATGTGGATGGAGTCATCTATTTGATGTTCTTTGTGTTTCACTGTTGCAGTCATTACATTTGGGTAATCTGCTGGCAGGTTGCCCTCAGTCGGCCTGATTAACAAAGTCTTGGGTCCTGCGTCGGTTGCTGTCCCTTCTTCCATGATGTCAGGTCATCAGGGGTATAAAACATGCAGCCGATGCCATTTTCATCAATCTTTCTTGCCGTGTGGTGCCCGAAGCAGAAGCAGTTCGCAAGTGCCGGTCGGCCGACTCCTGAAATTTTCGTTTTAACTATCCAGAAATGTCGTTGGTTAGCAATCCGACTATCGGAATACCTAAAAAACGCAAAGAAAAAGACAGAGACAGACCATCGAGGTCCAAAACAGACGACGAAGCTTCTCTAAAGCCAGTCGCCGGTTCGCCGGTACTCAGTGAGGTGCTTTCGCAGCCCCTGATGCCCACTACTTTTGATTTGCAGGCCTCTACTGTGACCCATTCGGAGTCCGGTATGCCGCGAGACACTTTAAGTATTGAACCCGCAGGTTAGATGGGTCTGGAGCCGCTGAGCAGGCACCGGCTTCTTAGGGTGTTTTCAGGCCTAAAGATTTGTATATTAAACCAATGCCATCTTCAAAACTAAGGCCAAAATCAACTTCTATGTCTAAAAAACCGAAGCTTGGGCCACGTGCACAGGTCCCTATGCCTAAAAAACAAATGATCAAACTGGCTGAGGATTTAATTACCTTGATCAGGGGTACCCATCCTCCTCCTGCTAAGAGGGCCTAGGCAAGGCACTGACTATGAATCTTCAGATCAAATTTCTATTTCTTCTGATTCCTCTTCTGATCAGGAATTATCTGTTCTGCCTTTTGAGGACTCTGATGCAGAAGATTCCATCCCTTCTGCTTCTCCACTGAGGATTTTTCTTTTGGAGAAACTTTGCATACCTTAAGGGAACACTTTCATTGGGAGAGTGAGGATTTCTCAGAATCTAAAAAGAGGCGTAGGGATTTCCTTCTTCTTCCTTAGCATAGGCCTTTGGCTATACCTCCTGTTCTAGACATTGTTGATGATGTTTTCTCAGAATCCAGCATGGCTCCTGATTCCCTGCCTCCGGCTCCTAGTAAGCCAGACAGATATTACAGGGTTCCTTACTCCCACAAATTCCTTTTTTTAAAAACCCTAGTGCTGACCCTGAAACCATTTCTCAGAGTCCCAAGGGCATTAAGGCTTCTACTGTTAAAAATCCTACCCCTTCTGATAGAGACTCCAAGGCGCTGGATAGCTGTGGTTAGAAGGTTTACACGTCTGCAACCTTAGCAATCCGGGCTTTAAATTGTCAATTTCATATGCTTAAATATCAGCAGCGTGTCATGGGCCTATTTAAACAGAAAATGATGTTGATTTCTGACTGTGTGGAAAATAGAGAGTTGCAGGATTTATTGCATTCAGCTGAACAAATTGGAAAGCATAATTTGGTAATAAGGCAGAAGAAGTTTTGAAAAAGATGGAAGATAAAGCTAAATCTATGCAAACTGTAAAAGATTTCCTACAAGTGCAGCCACTCAGGTTCAGTAGGCGCTGGCCTACTAAGAACTAGTCCTTTCCAGTACCCACCAGAGCCGCTCAGGTCAAACCCAGACATTCCAAAGGCTCCAGGATTCAGTCACAAGGAACTTATAGAACAAAACAATGGGGTGCATCCACCTCCAAATCTGGAAGTAACAAGACACCTTCATACGGTAAACAGTCTCAATGACTTTCCACTGCAATCACCAAGCACTTTTCTTGGCGGGAGAACTGGCACTTCATGCACAAAACTGGCAACTAATTACCCAGGACAAGTGGGTTTTAAATATAGTATCCCAGGGATACAGATTTCATTTCTACACGTTGCCAATCCCAAACGGATGGCCAAATCTGACTCCAAATCAGTGGGCAGAGGCCCAGAAACAAGTTATGTCCCTCATGAATATGAGGGCTATTCAGCCAGTACCAGAAAAGGAAAAGGGACAAGGTTTTTATTCAAGACTTTTCCTGGTACCCAGAAAAGACAAATCATGGAGTCCAATTCTGGACTTATCCATTCTAAATACATTTCTGGACATTCCAAAATTCAAGATGCTGACTCTACAACAGTTACTGCCTATGCTAGGCAAGGATGCCTGGTTGGTAACTCTAGACTTAAAAAAGGCCTACCTGCATATCCCAATCAGGGGAATCTTGCAGAAGATACCTCCGCTTCAAAGCAGGCTATTTGCATTACCAGTTCTCTGCACTGCCCTTTGGCTTATCTACTGTGCCCAGGGTCTTCACACTAGCACCAGTAATTGCATTTTGCAGACAAAGAATCATTCAAATTTACCTTACCTGGATGATTGCCTAATTCAGGCAGAAAACAAGGACATTCTTATAGGTTCATAGGTTCATACTAGGCTATCTGCCCTGGGGCAATTATAAGCCTAGCCCGATTCTGTATGGCTTACGCCACCCCTTGATTTGAGTATACTGTGCCCTTTTTAAGGTTTAGTTTACTGTGCCTCTGTCTAATAGTGACACGGGAGTAATCCCTGGGACAAACCTACGATCCCCCATCCACTTATCGAGATTCTTCTTGAAGAGATTCAGTGAGGTGCTCTGCCTCACATGAACTGGAATTCTATTCCAGAGCGAAGGGAGCCTCTGGGTTATGAACCTGTCCCTCCAGCAAGTTCTATCTATTTCTGTGCTGAGGTTCAAGTCCCTCGAGCGTGTGGCTCTAAGGGATTTAGATTTACTGAGGTGGAGCATGTCCATTAATTCTGGATTTGACATAGCTTTGTATGTCAGGCATAAATCGCCTCGAAGTAGGCGATATGCAACTGAGTAGAGCTGGAGTTTTTTTAACCGAGCAGCATATGGCATCTGTTTGAGACCCTTGATCCTCTTGGTGAGATACTTTTGGGGTCTTTCTAATTGCTGCAGGTGTCGGGTAAGGTACATCCCAAAAGGGGCATTGTATTCTATGATGGGCCTGATGAGGGATGAATAAAGGGGCACGATTACCTCTCTTGATCTAGATGTGAAACCCTTCGTGATGAGGTGGGCTATGTAGAAGGTCTTTGGCAATGTGGTTTTCAAAGGAGAGATTGCTATCAACTTGGGTCCCCAGGTCCCTAATAACTTTCTCTGTACTTAATGGGTTTCCGCCTGTGTGGTAATTTGTGGGCACATTGTTTTTGCCAAAGGGTATGACTATACATTTTTTGGCATTTAGCTTTAAACCATGGCGCTGGCACCAGTTATCTGTCTCTGTGAGACCTTTTTGAAGGATGTTTGTGTCAGCTGGAGAGTTGATTATGGCGCCCAGTTTGCAGTCGTCTGCGAACTTGGTGAGCCATAGTCCTCCCACGTTTGCCTGTACCTCGGAAAAGTATATACCGAACAAGAGTGGTCCCAGGACAGAACCCTGTGGGACGCCACTTGTGACCGGTTTCGAGTCTGACATGGCTCCAGCAACTCTCACTCTGTGGGTTCTGTCTTTGAGCCAGTTTGCAACCCATCTTGTGACATAGGGCTTTATATTTAAGCTGGATAGCTTATCTATGATGCCCGAGTGGGGTATTGTGTCAAATGCCTTTGCAAGGTCCAGATAGGCTGTGTGGACTACCTTCCTTTCATCTATGGCTTTGGTGACGATTTCAAAGAAGTCAACCAGGTTCAAAAGGCAGGATCTGCCCTTGACAAAGCCGAACTGGGTAGGATCTAGTGTCTGTAAGTCCCCAATGTCTTTGTTTATGAGCTCCATGAAGATCCTCTCCATAGCCTTGCAGACTAAGCTAGTCAGGCTTATGGGGCGATAGTTTCCAGGGTCCGTAGAGGCTCCACCTTTGTGGAGTGGGACCACTGTTGCTGTACGCCATTCTGTGGGCACATATCCTGTAGTGAGGCTGACATTGTATAGCTGTTTTATTTGAGGGATTAGTTCCTCTTGTAGTTCATGTAGGATGCAACCTGGGACGCCATGTGGTCCCATGGAAGCAGTGTTTTTTGCTTTGGAGAGGGCAGCCTTCACCTGAGCATCAGAGATGTTTGGGAGGCAGCCCTCTGCTGGGATAGATACTTGCTCTTTGGGGAGGGAGGGGAGAAGTTTGCACTGAACCTGTCTGCCAGTATATTGGCGATGTCTGTGGGTTCAGTGTATTTTTTGTCGTTTAGAATCAACTCAGAACAAGTCTGGGAGTTTCATCCCAGGTTTCTAACATAACTGAAAAAAGCCTTATGATTGTCTTTGGTGTCCTGTGCAATTTTTCTCTCGAAGCTGGCCTTGGAGGATTTTATGAGGGATCGTAATTTTTTGCTAGTACTGATCAGAGATGCCTTCCCTATTAGGGATTTTGCTCTAACATGTAGTAGCTTCCTCCTTCTGTTGTACAGTTTATTTATGGCAGGGGTCCACCAGACTGGACTCCTGCCTTTGGATGATTGGGTCTTGGTTTTGTTTGGGATAGCATGATCCATGCATTCCTGGAGATGTCCGTAGAATGCATTTATATAGGATTCTGCAGTTTGGGCTGTAGTTTCCACTGGCCCTGGGGCCTTGAAGGATTCCATTTCGGTTTTGAGAAGTGAGAAGTTCGCTTTTGAGAAGTTTTTCACTGTGGTTTTCTGGGCTGGGGGTGGGGTCGGGATGTGGACATCCAGTGAAATTAATTTATGGTCTGATCTTACCAATGAGGGATATACTTCTGGTGTGGAGCATAGAGTCCCCATGTTGGTAATGATCAGGTCTAGTATGTTGTCCCCTCTTGTGGGAGTGGTGACTAGTTGATCTGAAGTAGGCAGACTTCATTTGTCTGCAACCTGTGGGTTTCGGATCCGACCTCGGATCCGAGCCGGCATTTCAAAAGCTTAGGATCTGAGCTCCTAGCTCCTCCCTCTACCCATAATCCCTGCCAAGCCCTAACTGACCCCAGATTTCGTTTGCCGCGTTTCAAGTTGCAACGGTCTCCTCGAGCTCCTGGTTAAGATAAGAGTTTTTGACTGAAAAATTTTAAAAACTTTAAACTTTTATTATTTAGTTAATTAGAGTGTATGTGTTAGGCTTTCCTCTCTTTACCTTGTTGATTTTTTTCACGGGTTTTGCGTAGTTTGTGTGTTTGTTCGTACTGTGTGTGTTAGGCCTGTTAGGGCTTAGGATGTCAGAAGACCATAAGGCAGTGTTTTCTAAATGTACCGAGTATGGCCACAAGCTGTCCCCAGCAGATTTCCACACTCGGTGCGTTAAATGCTTGGGGGTTGAACACCTGTCATCTGGCTGTACCATATGTGCAGGGTTCAACCCCCGAGCTTTAAGGTAGCGGAGGTCGAAGCTTGTTCTGGCGGGACTTCTCCCTCCAGATGCGGCTCCGGCCTCTGCCCCTACTAGCCAGCAGCCTTCCGTGGGTGCTGCGGTCTCCCCTCCCCCGGCAGGGACTCAACCTCCCACCAAAAAGCCGGAGGAGAGGGATACAACAAGGGAGAAAGAGAAGAAGGAGAGACACAAGGAGAGGCACCACAAATGGAGAGCCGAGACCTCAAGCTCGGCTCCTCCGTCTAAACGGGCCTCCCCTGTGTCTTTTAGATCTCCTCCTCCGCGGCTCCACTCCCCTCGGTTCTCTTCTGGGCCCGAGGAGGAGGAGGCTAGCCCTTCAGTGAGGTCCCCGAGGTGGCTCTCTAGGTCCGCTTCGGTGGCCTCATCTAGATCCACCTTTTCAATGAGCGAAGCAGACATGGACCGGATGATGAGGCGTTTCATCCAGGCCCAGATGCAAATGGGAGTGCTCTTAGCCCCCCCCCCCATCCGGGAGGGGCTTCGACCCCTTTTTTCGCCCCCTTGGCTCCTTCTCCGACCCACACCCCGGGTTCGGAGCTGTCGGTGCCGGGCAGAATTGGATCCGGGGGTGGGTCGGATCCGACAGGTCGGCGCACCTTGGATCCGACCCATCCCTTGAGTGCTTCGGGTACTTCGGACCCGACCTCTCGGAGCCGAGGGCTGAGCCTCGGATCCGAGGAAGCTGGTGTGTCTTCGACTCCGTCTAAGTCGGAGCGCACCGGTCTCTCGGATCCGACGGTTTCGGCTCCGACTCCGGTCCATGCGTTGGATCCGAGTGGGGGTCGGCTCTCGGGGCTTAGAGAAGCTGGCTCCCCCTCGGCCTTCGACGTAGTGGAAAGGGCACTGTTGAGGACTACCGGACCCCGGTCCCTGCCACGGCTCCACCCCGCACTCCCTTGCAGCTGGGCCAGGCTCCCATCAGCCGGTCCCAGGGACAGCCCGCCTCGATGTCCCAAGTAGTTCCCTTGGAACATCTAGCTGCTGAAGAGGACTCCTCGGACAGTCCCCCCGAGGAAGTGCCTCGGAAGCGTAAGTGCAAAAGGAGGCACATGGACTCCCCAGAGTCCATTACCGAAGACACAGACTTGGATGAAGGGGAGGGCTCCCCAAGATCACCCCCCAGAAGACGTCTCCTTTGGAGACATTACGGAGATGTTAAGGATCAGGGGGGTGGTCTGCCCCCAAGGCCTCCTCAGACGAGTCTGTGTTCTTGGAGGCGGGTCCATCTACCTCTTGGGTGTCCCCTCCTGCCGATCCTCTGGTGGACCTTATATCCACCAGAGCATGGAAGGATCTGGACACCGTTGAGCCTATACCCAAGCGTCCGGACCGTATCCTGAGCCCCCTGGCGGACCGCACTCACTGGAGCAAGGGCCCCCCGGTAGATGCCATGATGATGGCTGCAGCCACGAAGAGGGAGTTAGCCCAGGAGAGTCCCGCTCGATGGATCGCATTGGGAAGCGAGTTTTTAGGTCAGCAACCTTCTCTTTGAGAGCACTGAACTACATGGCACATGTCATCAGGATGCAGCGGGACCTGATTAAAGAGTACGCTGCATCCCCCCCAGAGTCCATGTCGGGTGAGGACAAACAAGTGTACTCCACCCGTATGGCCACTCTTAGAGCAGTTTCCAATACTTCTATGCGGCTACTTTCTCACGCTACCGAGGGAGCTGCTAGAGCTAGCGGAGCAGGCCTAGTCATGAGGCGTCAGGCCTGGCTCCGCCACTGTGATTTCGCAGAGCCCTTCAAAGCGACCTTCGCGAATGCCCCCTTTGATGGATCTGCCTTGTTTGGCAAAACTGTTCGTGAAACGTTAGTCCAGAGCGAGAAGGAAGGGAAGACGCTGTCTGCCATCGGAGTCCGCTTCTCAGCTCCCCAGAGGTCCTTCTCGAAGAACCAAAAGGGACAGAAGAAGATGTGGTTCCGGAAGTCGCAGCAGTCCCAACCTGCTCCGGATAACCAGTCCTTCCGTGGCAGAGGAGGACAGGGAGGTCGCCGTCCTAGAGGCAGAGGGGCTCCTAGGAACTTTGGGTCCAGAGAACCTTTCTCTGACAGACCCATGCAACAGACCTGAAGGGTTGCCCGGCTGTCCGTCTCTGGAGGCAGTCGGGGGGTGTTTTTCGAGGCACCTGACTTCTTGGGAGTCAATCACATCAGACCGTTGGGTGCTTCGTGTGATATCCAGAGGTTATGCCATTCCCCTGAACAAAATCCCCAGATCCCGCAGCCTCCCCGATGTACCACCCGACCAAAGGGAGGCAGCAGCTGTCGAAATCGAGCAGCTGCTAGAAAAAAGAGCCATCCAGCGCGTCCCCCGAGATAGACCGGATCAGGGTTTTACTCCGGGTTCTTCTTGGTGCCAAAGAAAACGGGGGACTTAAGACCGATTTTAGACCTTTCCCTGCTGAACCTGTCTGTAACCAAGCAAAAGTTCCGGATGGTCACCCTACAATCTATACTCCCCCTTTTGCGGGAGAATGATTGGATGTGCTCTATCGACCTCAAGGACGCGTACTACCACATTCGGATGGACAGACGGTCCAGGAGGTTCCTTCGCTTCCGGCTGGGAGCCAGCCACTACCAGTTCAGGGTCCTTCCCTTCGGTCTCACCTCTGCCCCCAGGGTGTTCACCAAGGTACTAGCAGTAGTAGCGGCCCACCTGAGACTCCAGGGATTACAGGTCTTTCCGTACCTGGATGACTGGCTCCTGACGGCATCATCAAGGCATCTACTGTGCTCAGCCAGGGACTATTTCCTTCTTATAGCCCCAAGGCTGGGCATCACCATAAACTGGGAAAAATCTTTACTGCACCCCACACAACTTATAGATTTCATAGGAGGAAGGTTGGACACAAGATCAATGTGGGCCTTCCTCACCCAGACAGGCTGTCCAGCCTGAGGTGTCATATCACAGCAGTCCTGCAACCGTTTCCGACGGCGGCTTCGGTCCTGAGGGCCCTGGGTTCAATGGCAGCAGCTATTCCACTTCTTCTTCATGCTCGCTTACATGCGGGTTCTTCAATGGACCCTACAGGTCCAGTGGTCCCCGCTGTACTCCTCTCTCAACAGCCCGATAGCGGTCAGCAAGGCATGCAAGGACTCCCTGTTTTGGTGGCTCCAATCTCCGGAGCCTCTAGCAGGGAGACCCTTTTGTGCAACATTCCCCGAGCCATGGTGACTACGGACGCTTCGCCTCGGGTGGGGGCATTCTATGGGCAAGATTGTCCAAGGCACGTGGAACAGTTCAGAGACCTCGTGCATATAAATGTCCTGGAGATGAGGGGTGCTCCTAGCGTTGCAAGCACTTCACAGCCTTCTTCCTACGGGACTATTGCGATCCAGACAGACAACATGTCGGTAGTCTGGTACATCAACAAGCAGGGGAAACCAGGTCCTATCCCCTTTGTCGAGAGGCCATGAGAGTCTGGGAATGGGCAATTTCCACCAAACACTTTCTTGTAGCAACGCACATTCCGAAAATCCAACATCCTTGCGGACAAGCTCAGTCGCACCATTCTTTCCCCGCATCTAATGGTCTCTCAATCCTCTGGTAGCTAAGAAGATTTTTGCCATCTGGGGCAACCCTGTTGCGATCTTTTGCTTCTCACTCAAATGCCAAATGCGACAGTTTCTTCGCTCTACTTCCCCACCTGGGAATCCCCGAGAGACGCTCTGGTGCATGCTTGGCCTCCCGGTCTCCTTTATGCCTATCCTCCACTACCTCTGATGCAGAGGCTCTTGCAGAAAGCCAACAGTTTGGGGAGCAGAATGATTCTCATTGCCCCGTTCTGGCCTCGTCAGCCCTGGTTCCCTTATGTATGGTCTCACAAAGTGAATCCACCCTGGATTCTGGATCCGATCCCGGATCTCATTTCCCATCCTCTAGGACTCCCGGTCCCGAATCTACACACCCTGAAATTGGCAGCCTGGCTGCTCCATTTCCATCCTTGATTAGGACTCCCGGTATCTCGTCACCTGTCAAGGCCATTTTAGTGGCAGCTCATAAACCTTCCACTAGGAAGGTTTATCAGAGCAAATGGAAAAGGTTTTCTATTTGGGCGGTCCAGAAAAATGTTGATCCTTTTTCGGCACCTATGTCTGCGGTACTGGACTTCTTAACAGACCTCTTTCATCAAGGGGCTAGTTCTTCCACGGTAAAGGTACAAATGGCAGTGATTTCCCATTATCATGTGGGTCATGAGTCAGCTCCCCTCATGACTGCTAAACTTTGCAAGACCTTTCTTAAAGGAGTTTTTCTGTTGAGGCCACCGGTCAAAGAAGCTGTACCACCTTGGGACCTATCCTTAGTTCTACAGGCCCTTACTGCTCCCCCCTTTGAGCCTGCAGCTTCTGCAGATCTAAAGTACCTTTCCTGGAAGACTGCTTTCTTGGTAGCCATCACATCAGCCAGAAGAGTGTCAGAACTTCAGGCTCTATGCGTCAAACCGCCTTACCTCTCCTTTTTTCCCGATAGGGTGTGCCTCAGGACCAATCCATCTTTTCTTCC
This sequence comes from Protopterus annectens, assembly GCF_019279795.1. Classification (NCBI taxonomy): domain Eukaryota; kingdom Metazoa; phylum Chordata; order Ceratodontiformes; family Protopteridae; genus Protopterus; species Protopterus annectens. Next base: position 1,041,629,425 of record NC_056739.1, on the reverse strand, counting down.
AAAAGTTTCTTCGAATCTAATATTAATCAATCAATCAACTTACCTGTGTTTTCCCCAACTATAAAACAAAGGAGAATATAAGCTGCATTCTTTAGATGTTCATAGACAATTGCGCTTTTACATTCACAGAACGGCTGGTCATAGACAATCAGATCAACTGTTCATCTCCTTTGCTAAATTTGCTATGGGCAAAGCAGTTTCCAAAGTCACACTGTCGAGATGGATTGCTAATTGTATTCTGCAGGCTTATGACACTTCAGGTAGGCCTGCTCCTCAGAGGGTTACTGCTCACTCTACTAGGGCAGTTTCCACTTCAGCCGCGTTTAAGTCCCGAGTGCCATTGGATGATATCTGCGCGGCAGCCACTTGGGCCTCGTCTCATACCTTCATTTCTCATTGTAAGGTGGATGTTGTTTCCAGGGGGAGAGCATCCTTTGGCTCAGCGGTGCTCCGGAACATCCTTCCATGATGGCCGCCAGAGATTTAGGTAGCTGGGGATTCTGTCCCACAGGTTGCAGACAAATGAAGTCTGCCTACTTCAGATTTAGAAGTTATGTACTCACCATAACGTTCCATCTGAGTAGGTGACTTCATTTGGATGCAACCATCCCCCCCTCCATCCCCCTGACCTTTATACAATAAGAGTTTATTCATCTATTTAGATACTTTTTATTCTAGTATTATATAGGCAAACTCAATCTGAGGTCAGTTAGGGCTTGGCAGGGGATTATGTGTAGAGGGAGGAGCTAGGAGCTCGGATCCTAAGCTTTTGAAATGCCGGCTCGGATCCGAGGTCGGATCCGAAACCCACAGGTTGCATCCAAATGAAGTCACCTACTCAGATGGAACGTTATGGTGAGTACATAACTTCTAATTCCATAGCATTTGAGTTTATAATTTCCAGGAATCTTTGGGCTAAGGTGCTGGGGCTTGAGTAGTGCTTCCAGTCAATGTTTGGTTTGGTGGCGTTTGTAAAAAGACTTCTAACTTGTCTAGGGTACACCATAAACGAAAAGAAATCACAACTGGTACCCTCTCAAATAATTACATTCTTGGGTGCACACTTGAATACAACTGCCCAGATGACCTACCTTACGCCAGAAAAACAAATTCAATTGATGACTTACTTCAAACAGGTGGCCACAAAAACCCTGCTATCTGCAAGACAAATTCTGCAGGCCTTGGGGTTCATGGCCCCCTGCATTCTAATAATTCCATATGCAAAACTGCATATGAGGAAACTTCAATGGTACCTAAAAAGCTTATGGAGTCAACATTGTCACAGCCTGGAAACAATGATTCCTATCATTCCTTGCCTACAGCTAGATTTCCTATGGTGGGCAGAGGCCTGCCACCAAAGCAAGGGACTGTCATTCACTCCACCCCCTGCTGCCCAAACCCTGACTACAGAAGCATCAGATTATGCTTGGGGGCGCATCTGGCAGGAAGATGCATTCAGGGCCAATGGAGCCCAAATCAAATGCACCTACATATCAACCGGAAAGAAATGCTAGCTGTACAGAATGCTCTGACAGCCTTCAAGGACTATCTTCATCCAGGACAACTGCTGATAAAGACAAACAACACCGCAGTCATGTGGTACATAAACAAGCAGGGGGGTACCCACTCCTACCCCCTTTGCAGACTAGTCATGGCATTGTGGAACACGGCCTTGACTTTCCAAATACATCTACAAGCTCAATTCCTGCCAGGAAAGCAAAATACTCTGGCAGACGCACTAAGCAGAAATGTTATGGACCCACAAGAATGGAAACTGGATCCACAAATCTTCAGCATGTTGACGCACAAATGGGGGAGCCCAGACATAGATCTTTTTGCCTCACCCCAGAATTATAAGTTGGAAAAATTCTGCACAAGAATTCATCACAAAAAAGCTTGGAAAGTGGGATGCTCTGTCCTTCAGCTGGAAAAGTCTATCAGTCTATGCCTTTCCTCCTCTACCTCTGCTCTCTGAGGTCTTACTAAAAGTCAGACAAGAAAAACCCAAAATGATACTGATTGCTCCAGACTGGCCTCACCAACACTGGTACCCTCTTCTGCACGGTACGTCACACCTTTCTTCGTGGTACCTGCCTCTGACACCGTACCTACTGTCTCAGCAGAACTATCAAATTCTGCACACTCCGCTCCAAACTCTGAATCCTGCAGCATGGCTAATCAACTAATTTCACCAGTTACATCTCTCAGCAAACCTGTGATTGATGTCATTCTGGAGGCTAGAAGGCCTAGTATTAGAAAATCTTATGCGGACAAATGGAAAAGATTCTCTGCCTGGAATCAAGCACAAGGAATAAGCACAGCAATGCCCAATATTCCTCAGATTCTGCAATATTTAACTGAGATGCTTCATCAATCTTTTTCTTCTATAAAAATCCATGCCTCTGCCATTTCAGCGCATTACAACACAGAGCCTCCCCTCTTTTCTCATCCTCTGCTAAAGCAATACCTCAGGGGGGCCAAAAATTTAAGACCTCCCAGGAGAGCACCAACTCCCTGCATAGGACCTCAATTTTGTTTTGGAAAAACTCAACTCTACCTCCTTTTGAACCAGCTACTATTGCAGATTTAAAATATCTTTCCTGGAAAACAGCTTTTCTTTTAGCGGTTACTTCAGCTAGATGGATTTCAGAATTACAAGCTCTTATGGCAGTGGAGCCTTTCATTATTTTCCATTCGGACAGGGTGGCTCTCAGGACCAATCCATCTTTCATGCCTAAGGTAGTATCCAGTGTAGCTCTTAATCAGACCATTCATCTGCCAACTTTCTTTCCCAATCCACAGAACAAGGGTGAGCGGATTCTGCATTCATTGGATGTGCACAGACAACTTAGATTCTACTTAAACAGGACAAAACCTCTAAGAAAATCTGAGCAACTATTGGTGGCTTTTGCTACTGGGGCAGAGGGAAAACCTATTTCAAAGCAGACTATTTCTAAATGGATAAGCCATTGTATTCATTTCTGCTATTTGCACCATGGTAAACATATCCCCAAGGGGATCAGATCTCATTCCACCAGGGCTGCATCTACTTCTGCAGCCTTTCTCAGAGGGGTTCCTACCAGAAACATTCTAGAAGCTGCTACCTGGAGCTCAGTTCAAAGGTTCAAATATTACCATTTACCTCTGTTCTCTAAATCCAGAGCTGGCTTTGCCACTGCTGTCCTGTAGGGCCTTATAGCTGCTCCTAATTCTGTATAAATCCATCCTCCCAACCATAGCTTTGGGAATCTACCCAAATGTAATGACTGCAACAGTGAAACACGAAGAACATAGTACAGTTGTGTACACTTACCATAAATGTAGATGTTCGAGTGTATTCACTGTTGCAGTCCTGGTTACCCACCCTCCAGCCCCCTGTTTTTTCTCTTACTATATCTCTGCTTTCCTTTTAATATGCTTAAAAGCCTTTTTGGTGTATTTGCTTTTGATTGGAGGTATATTGTTTGTGTTCTAAATTATATACACTTATTTATATATATATATATATATGTGTGTGTGTGTGTGTGTGTGTGTGTATGTATGTATGTATATATATATATATATATATATATATATATATATCTATATATTTTTTTTTCTCCCCATTTGGGGTGCACCTGACATCTGGGGCAAGAAAAACTGATGTAAATGGCGTCGGCTGCATGTTTGATACCCCTGACGACCTGACGTTATGGAAGAAGGGACAGCAACCGATGCAGGACCCAAGACTTTGTTAATCAGGCTGACTGAGGGCAACCTGCCAGCAGATTACCCAAATGTAATGACTGCAACAGTGAATACACACGAACATCTACATTTATACGTGTACACAACTGTACTTTCTTTAGGATGCTACCATGACTGTCCACTATTGACATGTGGCTTTGTGTAGTGACTACTTCAGCAAGGTAATATTAAGGCTATCGGTGATTGTACTCTGCAGTATGGCAGAGGCATGAAGCTGGTCAAGCAGTCATTTAGGATTCATAAACAAAAACTTATGCTGGTAAAGGGAATGAATGTATAGACACAATACTTTGATCGGAATGAAAAGAGCACCAGTAAAACCATTGTTGTCATGTGACTTGTGACACTGGCAACTGTCAGTATTGTTTTGTATGAATTTCATGATGGCTAGCTTGTCTTTTAAATGAACACTTTGTTGTCCTTGCCCCAGTGGTACACCTATGTCTCATTGGCCATGAGTTTGTGGGCTACCTGCAAATCTGGCATTGTGGATAGGATGGGCTAAACAAAGAGAGTCCATACTTCCCGATATGTCAGGCATCCTTTAGTATTGAGAGTGAAGCATACAAAAGATTAGTCCAGATAAAATCACTTTAGGTAGCAGCTCTAGAACAAGAACAAATCACTTTAGGTAGCAGCTCTAGAACAAGAACACTCGGCCACCCACCTACTTAACTAAATAAACTACTTGAAACTTCAACTAGCCGTCTTTGATGCCAGAGAGGGAGAGTCTCCTAGATCTGCTATCTAAAGTGATTTAGCTGGACTAATCCTTTGTAAACTGTTTCTTGCTAGTTCTGTCACCCTCTGGCTCACAGATGAGATACCAGACCTGTCTTGAGCCTTTGGTTTACCTTAGTTTTTATTTTTGAGAATGGGGATGATTATAGTAATCCTGCAGGCAACATGTAGTACAGGCTGATAGAGAAGCAATTGTAAAACACAACAGGTGCAGAAGACTGACTGAAACCGTAAAAGATAAAGCATGCAAAATCTGAAGGTAATGCTACTTAATGCTAGAAGTCTAAACTTCAAAATGCACTCTCTTGAGGCACTCCTAAAAATGGAGAACATCGATATCTGTGCAGTAACTGAGACCTGGTTCAAGGCTCCAGAGAGCACCCCTGCAATACCAGGCTACAACTCTTACCACACCTTTCGGCCACCAAACCAAGACCGAAATGCTAAAGGTGGAGGAGTGTCCACATTCACCAAGAATATTCACACCTCCAGGCTAGTTGCCCAACACAATGCATCTGAAATTCTCCAGGTGCAACTAACGCTAGGTAAGACTGCAATCCAAATTGTAGCTTGCTACAGATCCCCCACCATGCCCCAAGATTCTCACTACACCTTTCTAAACATACTGGACAATATTACTGGGTGGTTTCAACTACCCTGCCATTAACTGCAAAACTACTCGGGTACCAATACCTTTTCCCAGCGGTTCTTGGAATTCATAAATTCCAACGCCCTGGATCAACTAATCCATTGTCCCCCCAGGGGCTCCAGTATCCTAGACCTGGTTATTACCAACATGGGAGATAAATGCTCCACACCAGTGGTCACCCCCTCATTGGTTAGGTCTGACCATAAGCAAATCACCCTTGACATCCACATCCCACCGCCGCCTCCCAGTAAGGAAACCTCTGTAAAAAAAAGTCTCCAAAGCCAACTTCATGCTGCTCAACTCAGAAGTGACAAACTTCATGACACCCATGCAGATGGGAGCTGAAAGTTCAACTGCTGAATCCTGTACTAAGGCACTGTATGAGCACATCCACTCGTGCATGAATCGTGCCATCCTAAATAGAACCAAGACACCCCCAAAAAAAAAAAAGGAAGCCAGTCTGGTGGTCCCCTGCCACAAACAAACTATACAACAGAAGAAAGAAACTGTTGCAGAAAAGAGGAAAATCCCAGGATACAAAAAAACTCCCTTACCAGCCTCAGTAAGAAGCTGAGGTCCCTCATAAAATCCTCCAAAGCTAGTTAAGAAAATAAAATTGCCAAAAATTCCAAAGACAACCACAAGGCATTCTATAGTTATGTCAAGAATCTAAATGGCAATGCTAAGATATGCTCTGAGCTACAACAGAAATGGCATTAAATATACTGATCCCAAGGATATTGCCAATATCCTGGCAGATCGATGTAGTGCAAACGTCACCCCCCTCTCACCCTCTAAAGGGCCCATCTCAATACCAAACGATTGCCAAATTCTGGTAATCACGGCCACACAGGTAGAAACTGTGCTTTCCAAAGCTAAGAATACAGCATCCATGGGACCAGATGACATCTCGGTGTACTACATGAACTACAAAATGAACTGGCACCTCACCTAAGTGTCATGTTTTATCATAGCCTCACCTCAGGCTTTGTGCCCACTGAGTGGCACTCAGCTACAGTTATCCCACTCCACAAGGGGGGATCCACTTTGGATCCCGGGAACTACCATCCCATCAGTCTGACGAGTCTGATCTGCAAAGGCATGAAACGCATTATCATGGAACTTTAATAAATAAAGACATTGGCAACCTTCATATACTAGCCCCCACCCAGTTTGGGTTTGTGAAGGGCCGATCTTGTCTCCTGAACCTGATTGACTTCTTCGAATCAGTTTCCAGAGCTGTGGATGAGGGTAAGGCGGTCCACACAGCCTATCTGGACCTCGCCAAGGCCTTCGACACCATCCCCCACTCTCTGGAATCATAGATAAACTTACTAAGCTGGGTATAAATCCCTACGTCACTCAATGGGTTGCCAACTGGCTTACTGACAGAACCCAGACTGTAAAAGTAGCCAACTCCAAATCCAGCTCCAGACAAGTGACAAGTGGAGTACCTTGGGGTTCAGTCCTGGGACTGCTCTTGTTTGGCATCTACTTCTCTGAAGTACAGGTCAACACTAAGGGACTCTGGCTAACAAAGTTCGCAGATGTCTGCAAACTGGGAGCCATTATTGAATCCCCAAATTATGTGGATATTCTACAAAAGGGCCTTACAGAAACAGATGCTTTGTGCCAGAGCCATGGGCTCAAGCTTAATGCCAAGAAATCTATAGTTATCCACTTTGGGAAAAATCATGTACCCATGAATTACCACGTAGGTGGCAATACACTAAACACCAAAAGTGTGATGAGAGACTTAGGGACACAGGTAGACAGTGGTCTCACCTTCAATAACCACATCGCCACAACAGTCAGGAAATCCTTCTATGTGGCACACCTCATCACTAAGGGTTTTTCATTCAGAAAAAAGAAGGTCATTGTCCCACTGTACTCATCCCTCATTAGACCCATTATAGAGTACAACGCTCCATTTGGTATGTATCTCACAAGACGTCTGCAATACCTCACTGAAAGAATCACAGGCCTAAAGCAGATGCCCTATACTGACAGTCTTAAAAAAAACTCCAGCTATACTCTGTGGCATATCGTCTACTCAGAGGTGATCTCTGCTTAACAGACAAGGCCATGTCAAACCCTGAGCTGTTGGGCATGCTGCACTTAAAGAAACCCCAATCCCTCAGTGCCACAAGCTCCAGGGATCTAAACCTTGTCATCACAATGAACAAAACATGCTGGAGGGATAGGTTCCTGACTCAGAGACTCCCCATACTCTGGAATAGACTGACCATACATGTCAAGCAGAGTGCCTCCTTAGTGCTCTTCAAAAGGAACCTTGACGATTGGATGGGAGGTAGGAAATTCACCCCAGGGATCACATCGGTCACCCTGCTAGACAGGAGTCCTGGGAAGTAAATATTGTGGGACGAAATATCCAGGGAATTGTTATTGCTAGGCTTGTATAGGCCCTAGGGCCAATAGCCTAGTACCAACCTATGAACCTAAGACCATCTGGGTTGCTACCTTGTGTTGCTTCTGAAGTAGGCCATCTTCCTTTCTGGTGCAGATTCTGTAAAGCATGTGCAGAAGCAGTGGCTGTTTCACTTTCCAGAAAATGCTTTCTGAAATGGAATTGTGCATTACTGGTTATCTGCAATGTAGACAATCCCGTTTTTTTTTTTTTTTTTAATCTTTCTGTTGTCTGCACACCCTGCTAAATGACTCTTCTACCAGCCTGTAGTCGTCTCTTTTGTTTCTTCAGTCAGGATGAGCCTGGCCCAGTTGTTCCTTGGACAGGGCAAGAGCCTTATGGTCCATTTGTTTCCAATGCAGGGAAAGAACTTAATCAGCTCAATAGCTTCAGAGGTAAGAGTCAGGAATTAGGGAGTCCGTATAACAGCAAACCTAATGCCCTTTCCCATTTTGTGGTAGTTGCTTCTGCCCTGGCTTGAAAACTTGCCTTAGTGTGCACCAGGAGATTCCTGTCCTCTTTTGCTAATGCTGTCAAGTCTCTGAGCCACTAATCTAGCTCTGGTAACCCGGGCTGTAGTCAGGGCTTTTCCTTATATGCTCCCAGTGCTTGCTTATTGTTTTTATTCATTGAAACTCAGTTTTCAAGGGCCATGCTTCACTTGTGGGTAATGCTTTTATATTGCAGCATTGTGCTCAGTAACAAGGTTAGATTTCGCTACCTAATGAAAAATAAAAGCCTACTTTCCCTACATGTTCCAGTGGAATACAGCTGGGGTCTCTGGTTACTGAATTTCGACTTTTTCTTGTCCGGTATAAAAGTTATGCACTAACCTTCTTGGTAAATACTAAGAAATTCCCTCTCCTGTACAAAACTTCCCTCCATCTCCGACCTGAGGTTTTGTCTACTTTGGAGATATCATTTTCTCTCTTTATGCTTTTTTTTCTTTTCCTAAGGTCAGCATTACAACATGAGAAATGGTGATTGTGAAATTAAGAGAAATGTATGATGCAAGAGGGATAACTCCAGAGAGTCTGCAGAAGTTTGAACTGCTAAGTCCTAATTCTATTGATTACAGAAGTTGGATTTTCTTTTTAACAGATCTGTTGTTATCCTAAGTATGTAACCTTAATTTGCTCTTTGTGATTGCAGAATCCCTGCCCTCAGTCCAAGATGCTTTCCTTCCTTTGTGCATCTAGGAATGGTGGAAGCATTGAAAAAGTTTCAGTAATTTTTTCGTATTCTCTTTGTAATTGCAAAACATCAATCCTGCAAACCAAGAAGCTTGTTGCCATATGTGCATTTGCAAATAATTGAAGCACTAAACATTTTTTTACAACTACTCCGGTGCTTTTTGTAAATGTAGTTTGCCTTTACCTTTGGAGCTGTAAGGCTTTACTCCACCTGACTAAGAAGATCCTCTCTTCTGTTTAGCCATGAACTCAGTGGAAATACTGAGCAAGGCTTTATACATTTTTACGAAGTAGTCTTGTAAAGTCATCCTTTATGGCTACAAAATTCTGTTGCATTAGATTATGGAGGTCCCTTTACTTTTTGTAGCAGAAAGTAGTGGGAGCATATGACAAGGTGTTGAGTAGTGTTTTACAACTAAACCAAAGGTTTCATTAATCATAGAGTGCCTTTTATGTGTACAAAACTGTTTCACTGGACTGAGATGTTTTCACATCAGTGCAACCAGGCATTATAGGATCAAAGCCAAATGTTTTGAATACGTTTTTATAATTAGTCAATAGCGATTAGTAGCTCTGATGTGCTCTTTTAGAGTTGCAAAGTCTGCTCCGTAGGGGGAGTCCTCTCCCTGTATGGAGCCAGGAAAAGTGGGGGCACTGAATATGGTTTAACCATTTCTTCCCAATGATTTTGTTACAGTAGTAGGATAGTAAACATTAACAATCATAAAAAAGAGGATGCAAAATTGTTTAACGTTTTCAAATGCACCAAAATCGCAAAGCAAATTTCTGCTAAAAAAACTGTTGCAATTAGCTAAGTAAAATGGTTATTTTTACATTACATAACTACTTTGCCCTTTATCATTGTGGAGAGGAGAGCTCTCACCATAACCGCAGTGAGTTAGCCTGCCTGTTCAGTAAATGCACCATTTTAATGAAACCAGGCCATCCACCTCATGTCCCTGTCTTTCAAAATATGTCCTAGCAACTGTCTCTGTGCATTCTCCTTTGACAACACATTGTTGAAGACTCTTGTGTTAAAGGTGGTTTGGTAGGGATACAGTTGGCACTGGGTACGGATACCTCTGCACCCCCTGAAGCAAACTGAATTTAATCCTTTGGTTCATTAGCACTTACTCTAGAAGTTGTGGAACTGATGGCATTACATCATAAGGGCAAATACTTCTATTTCAGAGTATTTGATACCAAAAAAAAGGAGTCTTCTTGGTGACTAATTCTAGATCTTTCCTTTTTAAGTCTGTATTTGAAAGTTCCAAATTTCAAGATGTTGACCCTTCAGAATTCTAGATCTTTCCTTTTTAAGTCTGTATTTGAAAGTTCCAAATTTCAAGATGTTGACCCTTCAGAATTCTATCTCTCATTCCTCAGGGAAGCTTTATGGTAGCATTAGATCTAAGAGATGCATACAGTCACATTTTCATAGCCAATGGCTTCAGGAAATAATGTAGATTTTCTTTGTCTGAGTCACTTTATCAGTTCTCTGCTCTATCCTTTGAGTTGTGTACAGCACTATCCTTTGGGCTGTCTGTAGCTCTAGTCTTAGCACATTGTAGATTGAAATGTCATTCACATAGCTCCTTTTTTTACAATTTACTCATCTTTTCACAGTCTTTTCCTAGATGTCTGGAGTCATTGCAATGGGTTTCTTCACTTCTGACCAATCTTGGATTCCAAATAAATATTCGAAAATCCTCCTTGACCTCCTCACACAGGACTGTCTTTCTAAGATATCCTGTAGAGACTGTACTGCATTTTTTGTTTTTCATATCAGTCTCAGACTTCATCCAAAGAGTACTTCAGGATCCTGGCATTCATGGCATCTATGATACCTCCTGCCTGGTTCCAGTGAGAAAGATTTAATGATTTCTCAAGGAAAAGAAAAAAAGATAGACCCAAAAGTTGTGTTCTCTGGAATTTCAGATTTCAGTCCTATGTTTTGCAAAAAAGGAGCTGCAGTGGTGGAGACTACAAATACAAGAAAGCATAGGTCTTCCCTTTTCTCCTCTACTTTCAAACCAGTCTGTAACTAAAAACGTGTCTGGCTTGCTTGGAGGCAGTTTCATTGGGGTAAAGGTGCAAGGCGTGTGGGATTCCTCTGACCAACCAAAGCACGTAAATGACAAAGAGATGCTGGTTGTTAACACTACAATGATGTGCTACATCAGTAAACAAGGTGGTACAGATTGTACCCTTTGTGCTGGCTTGGAGGTAATGCTTCAGCACTCCTTAACTTTCTAAGCATCTGACATTCCACAATCGCAAAACATAGCGGCAAACAAGCTGATCAGCTTAACAAGGAAATTGAACAAGGGAGTCTTCCAGAAACTGATCCAGTTGTGTGAAACCTCTCTAATAGATCTGTTTTGCTTCCTTTCAAAACAGGCAACTAAGCAAGTTCTGTTCCAGGACTTCTTTCAAAACAGACAACTGAACAATCTCTGTTGCAGGACTGTTTGAAAGCAGACCTGGAAAACTGATGCAATTTTATTCCAATGGACAGGGATATTCCTTTATGCATTTCTACCCTTTCCACTGTTATCCAGGGTAATTCTGGAGATTAAGGACTCTCCAAAAATAAAATTATGCTGACTCCCATTTAGCTTGGGCAATATTGGTTCTCCCTTCTTATGGAATTGGCCAAGGGTTGTTGCCACAATCTTCCTCACAAACTGGACCTGTTCACACAGAATGGGGAATTTGATAAACCCCATTTCCAAACATCTTCATCTAACTGCTTGGATGATTCAATTCTAATTCCTTTTAGATACCTCTTTTAAGAAGATGTGCAGCAGATAATTAAGGAGGCAGGAAAACCTGCTACTAGAAAATCTTATATTGGCAAGTGATACGATTATCTAGTTGGTGCCTAGCCAATAACCATGGCCATATCAGGGATTACGTACCACTGGTGCTCAAATATTTGTGTGGGTTTCTATCCTCCGGAATTTTTTATTCCTCTTTCAAGGTACATCTTGTGGCCATTTCAGTATGTCTACCCATGGATCCTCCACTTTCTTCTGTTTTTCATAAAATAGTTTTGTAAAGGAGTGTTACACATGAAACCTCCCCTTAAAAAGTTTACTCCTTCCTGGGATCTTAACTCTGTGCTGGAAAAGTTAACTATGTCTCCATTTGAACCTGCACATCAAGCAGACTTCAGGTTCATTACACGGAAAACTGTTAATTCCCATTGCTCTGACATGTTCAAGAAGAGTATCTGACTTACAGGCTCTTATAGTTGGAGAACCTTATCTGCCCTTCCATAGGGATAGATTCTCATTAAGAACAGATCCCTCAGTCATGTCCAAGGTTTTACCAGAGTTCACTTTGAATCAAGCCCTCATGCTGCCAGTGTTTTGTGCAGATCCTTAACACCAGAGAGAAAGAAAGTCTTATACATACTCTGGATGTGCATAGGCAGTTCAGGTACTGTTTTTCACAGAACCAAGTCCTTTAGAAAAGCTCATCATTTTTTTTTCTTATGTTGTGACAAAGAAAGGACAGCCCATGTCAAAATAGACTATTTCAAGATGATTGTCCTCAGCTATTGCCTTTGTTAAACCCATCACGGTAAACCAATTCCAGGCAGTGTCAAGGCTCATACTAATAGGGCCTTGTCTTTTTTGATGGTATATTTGAAAGAGGTGGACTCTAGATGTGTTCTGGAAGCAGGAATCTGGTCTTCTGTGCACTAACTTTATAAGGAATTAAAACTAGATTCATTTTCTAAACCCAGGTCAGACTTTGCTAGGATTATTCTCCAGGGGCTCCTAGATCCATTTTTTTCTTCCTGTCAGGTTGGATATGCATTGCGGATCAATTCCCATAGCCTGAAGGCTACTGAAGCAGTGGGAATAATGAATGATAGCATAGTTGTGCAAGTTGCATTTATCCATAACAGTAGATGTTCAAATTCCTTAATGCTACAGTAGCAGCACCCACCCCCTATTTATGTATATAGTTACTTGTTGGAATATAAATCTGTTTTAATTTTAACTTGCTTTAGTGATTCAGGATTAGTGTTCTCCTTCCAAAGTTTGGGCAAGACAGTCCTGAAATAGCTTCACTCTAACTGCTTTTGTAAGTTGTCAGGTATTTTTGTCTTGGGCAAGATATAACCCATATAGACTAACTGCTACAGTAGCAGTGACAAATTTACTGTTATGGGTAAGTGCAGCTTGTGCAACTGTACTTTATATTGTCTCTCTTGCTTGAATTTTCATGCCCCCATTATGCTTTTATAAAGTTTCTGTGTTTTACCTTTCTAGATTGTCTTGAGGTGGATCATATAGATTTTTATCCCAATCTGGCATTAGATCTATTCTTAGCTTTGGACAAAAGTTTCCTTCAGCTTTAGTTTCTCAGCTGTCTGTACAAACATGATGAGAGTTTCCCTTTTTTTCTTTAGTTTTTTCCATTTCCCACTAAAGTAGAAGCGCGTTTTAGAATTCTGTATTAACCTCTTTTTCTCCTCCTCCTCTCTGCATCACATTTACTGTTCACTTCTCTTTTTTTTAAGAGCCCTCACTTAAGTATCTTTCTTTTTATATCTTCTGGATGTTCTTCATGTTTCACTTCTGCAGTCATTACATTTGGATAATCTGCTGGCAGGTTGCCCTCAGTCAGCCTGATTAACAAAGTCTTGGGTCCTGGGTCGGTTGCTGTCCCTTCTTCCATGACGAAAGGTCGTCCGGGGTATGAAACATGCAGCCAACATCATTACCTCAGTCTTTCTTGCCATGCAGTGCCTGAAGGAGAAGCAGTTCGCAAGTGCCGGTCGGCCGACTCCTGAAATTTTCGTTTTCGAGTTTCAGAACCGAAGACTTCAACTTAAAGCTAAGTACCCCGTTGGGGAACTTTTTCTTGCTCCTTATCGATGTCAGTAAAAGTTAATAATTGCATTACTTGTGGGAAGCAAATACCTCATAAAGATTTTCATTTGTACTGTATTCCTTGCTTAGGCCCTGACCACGGCATACTTTGCTGTCAGTTTTGTGCTTTATTTAATTGGCACACTATCCATCGTCTGTACATTTTTGCCTCTAAATATTTTGGTTCTCAGTTTAATTATCCAGAAATGACTTCGGTTAGCCATCCGACTACCAGAATACCAGAACAACGCAAAGAAAAAGAGACAGGCCGTTGAGGTCCAAAACTGCTGATGACGCTTCTCCTAAGCCAGTCGCCAGTTCGCCGGTACTCAGTGAGGCGCTTTCACAGCTCCTGATACCCACTACTTCTGATTCGCAGGCCTCTACTGAGACCCAGTCGGAGTCCGGTATGCCGCGAGATGCTTCACCTTTGGAACCCGCGGATGTCTCTACCTTGGATGAGTCCGGAGCCACTGTGCAGGCACCGGCTTCTGAGGGCGTATTCAGGCCTAAAGACTTGCATATTAAACCAACTCCACCTTCTATACTAAGGCCTAAATCTCGATCTATGTCTAAAAAACCGACGGCCGGGTCACATGTTCAGGTCCCTATGCCTAAAAGACAAATGATCAAAATGGCTGAAGATTTAATTACTCTAATCAGGGTTAGTTAAACCCCCCCCCCCCCCTCTTCTAAGAGGCCTAGGCCTGAGCTTGACTATGAATCTTCTGAGCAGGACTGTTTTTCTTCTGACTCTTCTGATGACCTGGATTTGTCCATACCTACTTATGAGGATTCTGATGCAGAGGATTCCATCCCCTCTGCTTCCCCCCTGAGGACTTTTCTTTTGGGGAAACTTTACATACTTTAAGGGTGCATTTCCACTGGGAAAGTCAGGAATTTTCTGAATCCAAAAAGAGACTTAGGGATTTCCTTCTTCTACCTCAGCATATACCTCCTGTACTAGACCTTGTCGATGATGTGTTTTCGGAATCCAGTATGGCCCCTGATTCCCTGCCTCCAGCTCCTAGTAAACCTGACAGATACTACAGAGTTACTGAGTCCCACAAGTTCCTTTTCAAAAATCCTGTTGCGGACCCAGAAACCATTTCTCAGGGGCCCAAGGGCATTAAGGCTTCTACTGCTAAAAATCCTACCCCTTCAGATAGAGACTCCAGGGCGCTGGACAGATGGGGAAAAAGGTTTATACTTCTACAACCCTGGCAATCAGGGCTTTAAACTGTCAATTTCATATGTTAAAATATCACCAACATATCATGGGACTGCTTAAACAGAAAATGATGTTGATTTCTGTCTGTGTGGAAAATAAAGATTTACAGGATTTATTGCATTCAGCTGAACAAGTTGGAAAACATACTTTGCAATGTGGTTTTGATTCTTTAGAGGCCTCTTGCAGGGCTGCTGTTACTGGGTCTGTACTTAGAAGGCACGCTTGGCTTAAGGAGCAATTTTATTTATTTATTTATTTATTTTATTTAACATTTGTTGACCGGGACTGTCCGACTAGGTTCCACAGAGCCTGTTTTCAGCGGAGGCCCAGGGAGAAATGCTCTCTGCCTGATCATGTTAAAGCAAAATTGTTGGATGCTCCTTTACACCAGGACCATCTGTTTGGCAATAAGGCTGAAGAAGTTCTAAAAAAGATGGAAGATAAAGCTAAATATATGCAAACTGTGAAATATTTCTTACAAGTGCAACCTCCAAGATTTAGTAGGCACTGGCCTACTTAGAACCGGTCCTTTCCAGCTCCTTCCAGATCCACTCAAGCCAAACCCAGACACACCAAAAGCACCAGGTTTCAGTCCCAAGGGACTCTCAGAACTAAGCAATGGGGTGCTTCCACTTCCAAATCTGGAAATAAGACACCACCCTATGGTAAACACTCTCAATGACTTTCCTTTAAAATTACCAAGCACTTACCTCTCAGCCGCCCCTTTGGGGGGAAAAATTGCTCTTCATGCAAAAAACTGGCAACTCATAACCCAGAACAAATAGGTTTTAAATATAGTGTCCCAGGGATACAGATTTCATTTCCACATGTTGCCAACACCAAATGGCTGGCCAGACCTGCCCCCAAATCAGTGGGCAGAGGCCCAGAAACAAGTACTTTCCCTAATGAGCACGAGGGCTATTCAACTAGTACCAGAAGAGGAAAAGGGACAAGGTTTCTATTCAAGACTTTTCCTGGTACCCAGAAAAGACAAATCATGGCGTTCAATTCTGGACTTAACTACTCTAAACACCTTTCTAGACATTCCAAAATTCAAGATGCTGACTCTTCACCAGTTACTTCCTATGCTAGGCAAAGATGCCTGGTTGGCAGCTCTAGATTTAAGAGTCTTAACTGCATATCCCAATCAGGGAATCTTGCAGAAGATACCTCTGCTTCACAGCAGGCTACTTGCATTACCAGTTCTCTGCACTGCCCTTTGGCTTATCTACTGTGCCCAGGGTCTTTACAAAGTGCCTGGCTCTAGTAATTGCATTTTGCAGGCAAAGGAATATTCAGATGTATCCATACCTGGATGATTGTCTAATTCAGGCAGAAAACCTGGACATTCTTCTAAAACATCTGGCGTTTGTAAAAAGGGTTCTAACTTGTCTAGGGTGCACTATAAACAAAAAGAAATCACAACTGGTACCCTCTCAGAAAATTACATTCCTGGATGCAAGCTTGAATACAACTGCCCAGATGGCTTTCCTTATGCCAGAAAAGCAAATTCATTTGGTGACTTACTTCAAACAGGTGGCCACAAAAACTCTGCTTTCTGCAAAGCAAATACTGCAAGCCTTGGGGTTCATGGCCTCCTGCATTCTTCTAATTCCATATGCAAGACTGCATATGAGGAAACTTCAGTGGTATTTAAAAACTCTATAGAGTCAACATTGTCACAGCCTGGAAACAGTGATTCCTAGCATACCTTGCCTGCGCCTAGAGTTCCTATGGTGGGCAGAGGCCTGCCACCAGAACAAGGGACTGCCATTCACACCACCCCCTGCCGCCCAAACCCTAACTACAGACGCATCAGACTATGCATGGGGTGCTCATCTGGCGGGGAAGTGCATTCAGGGAAAATGGAGCCCAAATCAAATGCACCTTCATATAAATCAAAAAGAAATGCTAGCTGTACAGAATGCACTGACAGCCTTCAAGGACTACCTCCATCCAGGACAATTATGGATAAAGACGGACAACACCACACTTATGTGGTACATAAACAAGTAGGGGGGTAAATACTCCTACCCCCTCTGCAGACTAGCCATGGCATTGTGGAACACTGCTTTGAGCTATCAAGTACAACTACAAGCTCAATTCATGCCAGGAAAGCTGAATACTCTGGCAGACGAACTAAGCAGAAATCTCATGGACCCACACGAATGGAAACTGGAACCAAGGATTTTCAACATGTTGACATGCAAATGGGGGAGTCCAGACATAGATATTTTTGCCTCACCCCAGAACTATCAGTTGGAGAAATTGTGCACAAGAGCTCATCACAAAAAAGCCTGGAAAGTGAATGCTCTGTCCTTCAGCTGGAAAAAACCTATCAGTCTATGCCTTTCCCCCTCTGCCTCTGCTCTCCAAAGTTCTACTAAAAGTCAAACAGGACAAACCAAAAATGATTTTGATTGCTCCAGACTGGCCTCGCCAACACTGGTACCCAGTCCTGCTCAGTGCGTCACACATTTCCCCATGGCACCTGCCTCAGACACCTTCCTTACTGTCTCGGCAGAACAACCAAACTCTGCACCCTGAGCTCCAAACTTTGAATCTTGCAGCGTGGCTAATCACCTAAATTCACCCTTAGCATCCCTCAACAAACCTGTGATGGATGTCATTTTGGAGGCGAGAAGACCTAGTACTAAAAAATCTTATGCTGACAAATGGAAAAGATTCTGTGCCTGGAATCAATCTCAAGGGATAAGCACAGCAGTGCCCAACATTCCTCAGATTTTGCAGTACTTAACTGAGATGCTTCACAAGGGCCTGTCCTTTTCTTCCATAAAAATCCATGCCTCAGTGATTTCATCTCATTACAACACAGAACCTCCCCTCTTTTCTCATCCTCTGCTAACAGGGTTGCCACCTTTTCAAATGGCCAAAGTGGGACATTTTTGGTACAAACATAAGATTTTACAAGCCGATACATACCCACGGACAGTACAAAGGTTAGAACTTAACTTTTTTGCCTAAATTAAAGCTTATTCTTGTAGCATTTTAGTTGCTTATTATGTTTCTTATAACGTTTAGGTATTTTAGATACAGAATAACAGTTTTATGCAACTATTACGTAAAATATAGGAAATAATTTTGTCCTAAAATCTCAGGACATTTGCCATTTTTTAAATTTTTTGTCAGGACACAACTGCCCAAAGAGGGACTGTCCCTCGCAAAGTGGGACAAGTGGTAACCCTATCTGCTAAAGCAGTATCTCAGAGGAGCCAAAAACTTAAGACCACCCAGGAGAGCTCCAACCCCTGCCTGGGACCTTAATTTTGTATTGGAAAAACTCACTCTCCCTCCATTTGAGCCAGTTGCTATTGCAGACTTAAAATTTCTCTCCTGGAAAACAGCTTTCCTTTTAGCAGTCACTTCAGCTAGAAGGATTACCGAATTATGGGCTCTTATGGCAGTGGAGCCTTTCATCATTTTTCATGCAGACAGGGTATCTCTCAGGACCAACCCATCCTTCATGCCCAAGGTGGTATCCAGTGTGGCTCTTAATCAGGCCATTCATTTGCCAACTTTCTTTCCCAATCCACAGAACAAGGGGGAGCAGATTCTGCATTCATTGGATTTACACAGACAACTTAGATTTTACTTAAACAGGACTAAATCTCAAAGAAAATATGAACAACTGCTGGTAGCTTTTGCTGCAGGGGCCGAGGGAAAGGCTATTTCAAAGCAAACCATTTCCAAATGGATAAGCCATTGTATTCGTTTCTGCTATAAGCACCATGGAAAAACTATCCCCCAGGGGATCAGATCCCATTCCACCAGGGCTGTATCTAGTTCAACAGGCTTTTTCAGAGGTGTTCCTACCAGGGATATTCTATAAGCTGCTACCTGAAGCTCAGTTCATACTTTCACCAAACATTACCATTTACCACTTTTCTCTAAATCCAGAGCTGGCTTTGCCACTGCTGACTTGCAGGGCCTTATAGCTTATCCTAATGCTGTATAATTTCCTCCT
Source organism: Protopterus annectens (assembly GCF_019279795.1). Taxonomy (NCBI): domain Eukaryota; kingdom Metazoa; phylum Chordata; order Ceratodontiformes; family Protopteridae; genus Protopterus; species Protopterus annectens. The sequence goes on along the minus strand of NC_056739.1, from coordinate 1,041,610,562 downwards.
CCCAACCATAGCTTTGGGAATCTACCCAAATGTAATGACTGCAACAGTGAAACATGAAGAACATAGTACAGTTGTGTACACTTACCATAAATGTAGATGTTCGAGTGTATTCACGGTTGCAGTCCTGGTTAACCTCCCTCCAGCCCCCTATTTTTCTCTAGCTATACCTCTACTTTCTTTTACTATGCTTAAAAACTGTTTTGGTGTATTTGCTTTTGGTTAGAGGTATATTTTTGTGTTTTTAATTTTATTTGCTCCCCTTTTGGGGAGCACCTGACATCTGGGGCAAGAAAAACTGATGTAATGGTGTTGGCTGCATGTTTTATCCCCCTGATGACCTGACGTCATGGAAGAAGGGACAGCAACCGACGCAGGGCCCAAGACTTTGTTAATCAGGCCGACTGAGGGCAACCTGCCAGCAGATTACCCAAATGTAATGACTGCAACAGTGAATACACTTGAACATCTACATTTATGGTAAGTGTACACAACTGTACTTTGCTCCAACTTATAGCAGACTTCACCTCAGAGCCGGCTAAAGATATCATAGGTTCATAGGTGTGTACTAAGCTAATAGCCCTGGGGCCTTTGCAAGCCTAGCCATAGGATTACCCTGGCATAGTGCCACACGACCTTAGTTCCCAGTGCCTCTGTCGAGTAGAGCCACTGGAGTTATCCCTGGGGTGATTTTTCTGTTTCCCATCCACTCATCAAGATTTCTCTTGAAGAGGGTCAGCGAGGTGCTCTGCTTGACACATATGGGAAGTCTGTTCCATAGCATGGGCAGTCTCTGGGTTATGAACCTGTTTTTCCAGCATGTTCTGTTAATTGTTGTAATGAGGTTGAGGTTATGTGTGGTGTGGTGGGATTGGGAATTTCTTCAGATGTAGCATTTCTAACAGGGCTTTGTAAGTCAAGCAGAGATTGCCTCTAACTAGGCGATATAAGACAGAATAGTTGGAGTTTTTTGAGTCTGTCCATATAGGACAAGTGTTTAATGCCTAGGATCCTCTTTGTGAGGTACTTTTGTGGCCTCTGCAGTTGGTGCAGGTGTCTAGTGAGGTACATGACAAATGGGGCATTGTACTCGATGATTGGTCTAATGAAGGAAGAGTAGAGGGAGACAATGACCTCTTTCTTCCTTGATGCAAAACCCTTAATAATGAGATGTGCCACATAGAAGACTTTCTGACCACAGTGGCAATGTGGTGATCAAAAGAGATGTTGCTGTCAACCTGTGTTCCCAGATCTCTTATAATGCCTTGTGTGTTCAGTGGTCCACCATCAATGTGGTAATTCATGGGAACTGGGTTTTTCCCAAAGGGGATAACAACACATTTTTTGACATTGAGCTTAAGGCCATGGTTCTGACACCAGTCGTTGGTCACAGTGAGGCCATTCTGTAGGATGTCAGCATCACTTGGGGAGTTAATAATAGCTCCCAACTTGCAATCATCTGTGAACTTTGTCAGCCAGAGTCCATTCGTGTTGGCCTGGACTTCAGAGAAGTAAATACCAACAGGAGAGGACCGAGGACCGAACCCTGTGGGACTCCACTCATGACCATTCGGCAGTCTGACTTGGAGTTAGCTACTTTCACACTGTGGGTCCTATCTGTGAGCCAGTTTGCAACCCACCTAGTGATATAAGGGTTTATATCAAGCTTAGTGAGTTTTTGTATGATTCCTGAGTGGGGAATGGTATCAAAAGCCTTGGCCAGATCAAGGTAGGCTGTATGAACCACCTTGCCTTCATCCACAATTCTAGTGACTGACTCAAAGAAGTCGACCAAGTTGAGCAGGCATGATCTACTCTTCACAAAACCAAAATGTGTGGGGATCCAGAGTTTGTAGATTCCCTGTATCCTTGTTTATTAGGTCCCTGATGATGCATTCCATAGCTTTGCATATCAGACTCGTCAGGCAAATGGGGTGATCGTTCCCACGGTCTGTAGTCGCTCCTCCTTTGTGGAGAGAGATGCCTGTAGCAGTGTGCCATTCGGCAGGGACAAATTGTAAGATGAGGCTGTGATTGAACAGGGCACACAGGTGAGGTGCCACTTCACTTTGAAGTTCATGTAGAACACAACAAAGGATATTGTCAGGTCCCATAGAAGCTGTATTCTTGGCCTTGGACAGTGCTGTTTTAAACTGTGCAGCAGCAATACTGGGTGCCTGGCAATCTACTAGTATTTTATTGGCACTTTGGGGGGAGGGGTAAAGTTGGCACTGAATCTGTCGGCCAGTATACTGGCAATATCTCTTGGTTCGGTATAGGAGGTACCATTGTGCAGTAGCTCAGAGCAAATCTGGGTATTGCCGTGGAGATTCTTTATATAATTATAGAAGGCCTTGTGGTTGTGTTTACTATCTTCTGCAATTCTGTTTTTATACCTAGCTTTAGAAGATTTGATGAGGGATCTCAACTTTTTGTTGAGGCAGATAAGGGCGTTTTTCCAGTCTTGGGACTTCGCCTTATTACGCATCAGTTTCCTCCTTCTGTCGTAGAGTTTGTTTATAGCAGGGGACCACCAGATTGGCTTTCTTTTTTTGGAGGAGAGTGTCTTGGTTCTATTGGGTATGGCGGCATCCATGCATTCGTGTACGTGTTCGTACAGTGTATTGGTGTATGATTCTGCGGTCACGCAACTATTCTCCATTTGCATGGGTGCCACGAAGTTAGCCACCTCTATTTTTAGGATCCCAAAGTTAGCTTTGGAGAAGGTTTTCATGCTGGTTACCTTTGCTGGGGGGGTGGGAGGGATATGGATTTCCAAGGTGATTAGTTTGTGGTCGAATCTAACCAGGGAGAAGCTGACTATTGTAGAGCAACAGTCGCCCATGTTAGTAATGACCAGGTCAAGGATGTTGCTACCTCTAGTGGGGGTAAGAACGAGCTGGTCCAGGGCATTGGAATTAATGAACTCCAGAAAATATTGGGCAAGCGTGTTGGTACATGAGTAGTTTACCCAGTTAATGAAGGGGTAGTTGAAGTCGCCTAGTAAGAGAGTGTTAGGTTGGACCCTAATATTCTCCAGGGTGCTTAGAAACGTGGAGTGCAAGTCTGGGGACATGGTTGGGGACCCTATAGCAGGCTACAATCTGAATCGCCGTCTTACCCAATATTAGCTGCAAATGATGTATCTCTGATGCATTATGTTGGGCTACCAGTCTCGAGGTGTGCACATCTTTTATGAATATGGAAATGCCTTTGGAGTTTTGGTCCAAATTCTGAGGCCGAAAGGTGTGGAATGAGTTATAGCCTTGTAGTGCAGGGGTGCTTTCTGCTGCCTTGAGCCAGGTCTGTTACAGCATAAATGTCGATTTTCTCCATTTTAAGGAGTGCCTCGAGCGAGTGCATTTTGAGATTTAGACTTCTAGCGTTGAGCAACATGACCCTCAGATTGCATTTGTTTGTAGCTGTTACAGTGGTAATTTGGTCTTTGGAACACCGCCTAAAAAAGGCACTATCGGGGTGGCAGGAGCCTTGGCCAGTATCCGGAAGCCCAGCGGTGACAGATGCAGGCCATCTTTGACAAAGCATTGAGGTCTGTCAATCATGTCATCCCAGGCAGACAGATACTGGGTCTTCTTAGAGTGACACCAGAAACTTAGCCAATTGTTGAACTCAATCATTTTCTGCTTGTACTGTGGTATCATTCTGGGTGATGGTAGGATGCTGCTCAGAGCTAGGGTCACACCCGACTGGGCTACTTAGTCCGAGAGTTCCTCCATGTCTCTTTTCATGTAGTCCAGGGAGGTACGTCTCAGGTTATTCACACCCACATGTACAATGGAAAAAAAAACACTGCAGGAAAACCAAATGCCTGACAGGTCAGTTAGCTCAAAGAAGCAAAAGCATCTCTGTCCTGCAAATCCCTTGGTAAACCATATCAAACAGTCCAAGCAGTGGAAAATGGAGAAATATTAAGGAGTGATGGTTTTTCCAAGTTCTGTAACCTAACTGCCAGTGTACACGCCTCCCGCAGGAAGGCTCAAGTACACTGGAGCCGTCAGCATATTTAAAAAAATATTAAAACTCAGTTTTATGTGGAGAAGAAACAATATATAGTCTGTTTGGCCTTCTACAGTTACCTTTCAACAATGTTTATAGGAGAGGCAACTCCACCTCCACAAGCCTTCTGGCAGCAGCTTTTAAAAGAAATCCACAGCTACAGCCCTTAGCCAGGCCTTAATTCTATCTTTGCAACAAAATCTTTGTGTGATTTTCCCTTAGGCTAAAACTACTAAAGACCCTAACTGGCCCAGCTAGATTCAGAAACTATACATCTTTGGGCAGAGACCCACCATGATAAGCCTATTACTTAGAAACAAACTAATTTCTGTTTTGGGCTACACCCTTTTATAGAGAAAGTACAGTTGTGTACACTTACCATAAATGTAGATGTTCAAGTGTATTCACTGTTGCAGTCATTACATTTGGGTTGTCTGCTTGCAGGTAGCCCTCAGTCGGCCTGATTCTCAAAGTCTTGGGTCCTGCGTCGGTTGCTGTCTCATCTTCCATGACGTCAGGTAGTCAGGGATATAAAGCATACAGCTGACACCATTACATCAGTTTTTCTTGCCCCAGATGTCAGGTGCCCCCATAATGGGAAGCAATTATATACAAGGTTACACCTCCAACAAAAAGCAAATACACCAGAAAGTTTAAATACAGTTAACAAGAAGTGAGGTATAGTCAATAGACGTCAGGGGGCTGGAGGGAGGGTAACCAGGACTGCAACAGTGAATACACTCGAACATCTATATTTATGGTAAGTGTACACAACTGTACTTTGTTCTTCATGTTTTACTTTTGCAGTCATTACATTTGGGTAGATTCCCAAAGCTAAGGAAGGGAGGAGGCAATCGGAGAGCATTAGGACTAGCTATTAGGCCCTGCAAGACTGCAGTGGCAAAGCCAGCTCTAGATTTGGAAAAAAATTGGCAAGTGGTAATGCTTGGGGAAGGTATGTACAGAAATCCAGGTATCAGCTTCTAGGATGTCCCTGGTAGGAACACCTCTGAGAAAGGCTGTAGATGTAGCAGCAACCCTGGTGGAATGGGATTTTATCCCCTGTGGGGTAGGTTTTCCATGGTGCTTTACAGCAGAATTGAATGCAATGGCCTATCCACTTAGAAATGGTTTGCTTTGAAATGGCCTTCCCCTCTGCCCCTACAGCAAAGGCAGCTAGCAGCTGTTCAGATTTCCTGAGAGGCTTAGTCCTGTCCAAATAAAATCTAAGTTGTCTGTGCACGTCCAAGGAGTGCAGTATTTGTTCTCCTTTGTTCTGTGGATTAGAAAAGAAGGTTGGCAAATGAATGGACTGATTAAGAGCCACACTGGATACCACCTTGGGCATGAAGGAAGGGTTGGTCCTAAGGGACACCCTGTCCACATGAAAGATGATGAAGGGCTCCACTGCCATGAGGGCTTGTAATTCAGACTCCCTTCTTGCTGAAGTGATGGCTAGAAGAAGGGCTGTTTTCCAAGAAAGGAATTTCAGCTCTGCAGTTGCAGCTGGCTCAAAAGGAGGTAGTATGAGGTTTTCCAATACAAAGTTAAGGTCCCAGGCTGGAGTAGGGGCTCTCCTGGGTGGTCTTAAAATTTTGGCCCCTCTGAGGAATTTTTTCAGCAGGGGGTGAGAGAAGAGGGGTGGCTCAGTATCATAATGTGCTGAAATGGCTGAGGCATGAATTTTAATAGAAGAGAAGGAAAGGCCCTTGTAAAGCATCTCTGTTAAGTGTTGAAGAATATGCGATAAACTGGGCACTGTTGAACCCACCCCCTGAGTCAGGTTCCAGGAACAGAATCTTTTCCACTTTTCAGCATATGATTTTCTAGTACTAGGCCACCTTGCCTCCAGGATGACATCCAGCATTTGCTTGTTGAGGGATGGTATGGGAGAATTCAGATAATTAGCCAGCCTGCCAGGTTCAGGGTTTGAAGCTGGGGGTGCAGAATCTGGCCCTCCTGCTGGGACAGCAGGGAAGGGGTCTGAGGCAGGTGCCATGGTTCCAGCAGTGATATACTGCGCAAGAGGGGGTACCAGTGTTGGCGTGGCCAGTCTTGTGCAGTGAGTATTGTCCTTGGTTTGTCCTGTTTGATCTTTAGTAAAACTTTCGAGAGGAGAGGCAGAGGGGGAAAGGCATAAACTGAGAGGCTTTCCCAGGTGAAGGACAGTGTATCCACTTTCCAAGCTTGTCTGAGGGGAGGAAAACAGATCGATCTCTGGGCTCCACCATTTGGTTCTCAAAATGTTGAATATCTTTGGTTCCAGTTTCCACTCGTGTGGGTCCATGAGATTTCTGCTTAGGTCATCTGCCAGTTTATTTAGCTTTCCTGGCAGTAATTGAGCTTGTAGGTGCACTTGGTAGCTCAAGGCTTTGTTCCATAGAGCCATGGTTAGTCTGCAGAGAGGGTATGAATGGGTTCCCCCTGCTTGTTTATGTGCCACATAACAGTGGTGCTGTCCGTCTTTGCCAATAATTGTCCTGGAAGAATGTGGTCCTTGAAAGCTGTCAGAGAATTCTGTACAGATAACATTTCTTTTTGATTGATATGCAAGTGTATTTGACTTGGGTTCCATTTGCCCTGAATGCACCGCCCTGCCAATTGAGCCCCCCATGCATAATCTGGTGTGTCTGTTGTTAGGGTTTGGGCGGCAGGGGGTAGAGTGAAAGGCAGTCCCTTGTTGTGGTGGCAGGCCTCTGCCCACCAAAGGAACTCTCTCTTTATACAAGGAATGATAGGAATCATTGATTCCAGGTCCTGAGAATGTTGACACCATAGTCGTTTTAGATACCATTATAGTTTCCTCATATGCAGTCTTGCAAATGGAATTAGTAGAATGTAAGAGGCCATGAACCCCAGGGCTTGCAGTATTTTTCTTGCAGATAGCTGGGTCTTTGTGGCCAGTAGTTTGAAGTAGGTTGTCAAATAAATTTTTCTCTGGCGTGAGGTAAGCCATCTGGGAAGTTGTATTCACGCTTGCTCCCAGGAATTCAATTTGTTGGTAGGGTACTAGGTGTGATTTCTTTTCGTTTATGGTGTACCCCAGTGAGGTTAGCAGTGTTTTTACAAATGCCAGATGATTTAATAGAATGTCCTGACTTTCTGCCTGAATTAGACAGTCGTCCAGGTATGGGTATATTTGAATATTTCTTTGCCTTCAGAATGCAATGACTGGAGCTAGGCACTTTGTGAATACCCTGGGCACGGTAGATAAGCCAAAAGGCAGTGCAGAGAACTGATAATGCATGTAGCCTGCTGTGAAGCGTAGGTATTTTCTGCAAGATTCCCTTATTGGGATGTGCAGGTAAGTGTCCTTTAAATCCAGTGTTGCCAACCAGGCATCTTTACATAGCATGAGAAGCAACTGATGAAGAGTTAGCATTTTGAAGTTTTGGATTACCAAAAAGGTGTTTAGGATAGATAGGTCCAGGCTAGGATGCCAGGAGTTGTCCTTTCTGGGTAGCAGGAAAAGTTTTGAGTAAAAACCTTGTCCCCATTCCTCTTCTGGGACAGGTTGAATAGCCCTGATACTTAGAAGAGAGAGAACCTGCTGTTGAGCCTCTGCCCACTGATTTGGGGGTAGGTCTGGCCAACCGTTTGGGGTTGGTAAGGTGCGGAAGTGGAATCTGTATCCTTGCAAAACTATATTTAAAACCCATTTGTCTTGGGTAATGAGTACCCACTTTTTTGCATGCAGGGTGATCTTTCCCCCTAAAGGAGCAGTCAGTTGAGCAGGGCTTGGAAGGTTTAAGGTTGTCATTGTGACAGTTTACCATAGGGGGTATCTTACTACTTCCAGCTTTGGAAGTGGGAACCCCCCACTGCTTAGGCCTGTGAGTATCTTGAGTCTGTAGCCTGGGTGATCTGCTGGTCCTGGGTTTGGACTGAGAAGGCCTGGAAGAGACAGGAAAGGACCAGTTCTTAGAAGGCCAATGTCTACTAAGTCTGGGAGGCTGTACTTGCAGGAAATCTTTCAGTTTGCATAGATTTAGCTTTTTCCTCTATCTTTTTAAGTACTACTTCTGCTTTGTTGACAAACAGGCGGTCTTGGTTTAAGGGAGCATCCAGTAATTTAATTTTAACATGATCTGGCAAAGTTTGCTCTTTAAGCCAAGGATGCCTTCTAAGTACAGACCCAATGACAGCAGCCCTGCAAGATGCCTCTAATGAGTCAAAACCGCATTGCAAAGTATGTTTACCAACTTGTTCAGCAGAATGCATTAAATCCTGTAATTCTTTATTTTCAGCACCGTCAGGAATCAACATCATTTTCTGTTTAAGTAATCCAATAATATGCTGCTGATACTTTAACATATGAAACTGGCAGTTTAAGGCCCTAATGGCCAAAGTAGGAGAAGTGTATACCTTCTTACCCCATCTGTCCAGGGCCCTGGAATCTCTATCAGAGGGGGTAGGATTTTTGGCAGTAGTAGCCTTAATGCCTTTGGGTCCCTGTGAAATGGTCTCTGGGTCTGTAGTAGGATTCTTAAAGAGGAACTTGTGGGAGTCAGGTACTCTGTAATACCTGTCAGATTTCCTGGGAGCCGGAGGTAAAGTGTCTGGGGCCAGGCTAGATTCCAAGAAGGCATCATCTACAGTGTCCAGTATAGGAGGGATAGCTAAAGGCCTGTGTTGAGGTAGGGGCAAGAATTCCCTAAGCCTCTTTTTGGAGTCGGAGTAATCCTGGCTTTCCCAGCGGAAATGCTCCCTAAGAGTGTGCAAAGTTTCACCAAAAGAGAAATCTTCTGGAGGGGAAGTAGAGGGAATAGAGTCCTCTGCATCAGAATCCTCATAGGTAGATAAGGGTGAATCCTGGTCATCAGAAGAAACAGAAATTTCAGAATCATGATCAGAAGAATCAGAAGGAAAATCAGTTCTAGGTCTCTTAGAGGGAGAAGGCTGGCTTCCCCTGATTTAGAGTAATAAGGTCTTCAGCTATTCTTATCATTGGTTTTTTAGGCATATGGGCCTGACCATGCGGTCTGGGGGTCGGTTTTCTAGGCGTGGGTCGAGTTTTAGGCCTTGAAGAAGAAGATGGCGTTGGTTTGATATGCAAGTCAGTAGGCCTGAATACACCCTCAGAAGCCGGTGCCTGCACAGCGGCTCTGGACCCATCCAAGGTAGAGATATCCCCAGGTTCCATAGCCGAAAAAGCATCTCATGGCATACCGGACTCTGAATTGGGTCTCAGTAGAGGCTTGCGAATCTGAAGTAGCGGGTATCAGGGGCTGCAAAAGCACCTCACTGAGTACCGGCAAACTGCCAACTAGTTTAACGGAAGCGTCGTCGGCAGCTTTAGACCTATGTGGTCTGTCTCTGTCTTTATCTGTACGTTTTTTCAGAATGTCAGTAGTTGGATGGCTTACCGAAGCCATTTCTGGATAACTGAACCAAGTACTGAAATAGTTTGATGCGAAAATGAACCGACAACGAATAGTTCGAGGATTGAATAAAGCACAAAACCGACAGCGAGGGATGTCATGGTCTGGGCCTAAGCAAGGAATGCAGTATGAATGAAAATCTTTATGAGGTATTTCCTTTCCACAACAAATACAATTGTTTCGGTTTAGAGCAAGAAAAAGGATCCCCAACGGGATACTTAGCTTTTTCGAAGACACTGGTTCTGAAATTCGAAAACGAAAATTTCAGGAGTCGGCCGACCGGCGCTTGCAAACTGCTTCTGCTTCGGGCACAGCAAGTAAGACTGATGTAATGGCGTCGGCTTCATGCTTTATACCCCTGACTACCTGACGTCATGGAAGATGAGACGGCAACCGACGCAGGACCCAAGACTTTGATAATCAGGCCGACTGAGGGCTACCTGCAAGGAGATAACCCAAATGTAATCACTGCAGTAGTGAAACACGAAGAACATCTAGTTCGTCAGAATAGAGGATTACGATTCCGAGCTGGTAATGAGCTTTCTGTGCCTGTGGTGCAGGGTTTGCTTCATTCCACATCCATTTGTCTACTTACAGCTCTGAGCAAGTCACCTTACCATGCAGTGCTTCTGGGTCACCCTTCAACAAGGCCACTTGCATCTAGTCACGTCAACTTTACGCAGCCATCAAATGAATAAAAAATAAAGACTAATGTGTTCTAGTTATCTCACTAGTACAGTTTTTTAGCTAGAGTGATCGTAGGAGGTTACTAGGCTAATGGCCCCAGGGACCTTACAAGCCTAGCCAAGTTCAACCCGTGGTCCCATGGGTATCTGGTTCAAGCAGATACAGTAAAAACTGATGTGAGAATTTAACATGCGCAAGGCATAATTAAAGCCATATATTGCGTTTTTACTGACAGGATTGAGACATTTGTCTGTAGTGGTGGATACTGGCACATTTGTAGTATCAACAGATTACTCATTAATAAAACGTATGTATGTTTGCTTTTGATGTAAAGTTGACTCAGTACATGTATATTTGGGACAGAATTGCTTTTGCTTACTTGAACAGAAGCAGTATACCTAGCTCTTACTTATTAAAATTGAGTGGAAGGTAATGATCCAGCTTGTGTCAGTAAGAGGGCTGAACAGGCTACATTTGATGCCTCTATGTAGAAGGCGATATCTGTGGTACCATTTTGATAGGTTTTAGCAAGACGTTCAGGGAGTTTTACTTTGACATTAAGTACATAGTGCACCAAAGTCAGTTATTTTATCTTGCAGGACTTAAATGCTGCTTATTTCTGAAGCTTTTGAACAATTTTCTGTGGACTTTTCAAAGATTTTTAATGGTGGCATCCTTGCAGGAAGAATGTTATGACAGAATGAATGAATTTGATTTTACTTTAAATATAGTGCTGTCTCGTCTATATTCTGGAAATGTATTGTATTCCTTTCCCTGAACAGAAATAATAAACTTACTCTTTATAGAGACCAAAAAAAATTTTGACAGTAAAATGACAGAGCAAGACTGCATTTGGTGCTTACATGTAGGATGCAATAGCTGTAACCTTTTGACAGTCCTTAGGAAAAAAAAACATTCAGAGACTACACTTGGAGCCACTAGTCTATAACTCACCTCAGGCTACCATTCTACCCTTCAGGACCTAATTCCTAGTCATTACTTATCATTAGGCTGCCCCCCCCCCCCACCTCAGGAGGGCTACTTTAGTCATTCCCAGGGTAATTTTGTGGGTACCCATCCAATCATCCAAGTTCTGTTGAAAGGATAATAATGTGTCACACTGCTTATCCAGCAGAGGATAGTTATTCTAGAGATGGGGGAGGTGCTATGCAATGAATGTGTTTCTCCATCACATTCTGTTTATCTGTTCATGCAGTTTTAGGCCCTTAGTTCTAATGTTTTTGGAGCTGTTAGACGTGCGAAGATATAAGAAATGAAGTACAGAGGGTTCTGTAATGGTGCAGTAGGCAAGGCACATATTACCCATCAAGAGTCTGTAAGATACCAAATAAAGGGATATGACTTCTAACTTTTCTTGGTAGCTCGGGTCTTTAAGCCATAATGCTTTCTGTTAGGAACCTTTGGGGCTTCTTTGGTTGTTTAGATATTTTTACTGCAGTACATCCAGAAGGGGGCATTATACTAAATGATTGGTTTAATCATTGTTTAATATAAGACAACACTGATCTCTTTAAGTATCACTTGAGACATAGGCAAACGTACATCATCAGATAAGAAAGCAACTATAACATTTTTCCATTTAAATACAATAGACATCACATATATTTTCTTTGCTACTGTCATAAATCCAACATTGCAAAAAAATGCTGAATTCCTGCCTTCCCTTAAACCTCACTCATCCTCCTCCTCCTCCTCCTGGACATTATGAATGTATTGTTCCCACAATTTCCATTTACTTTCTGTGTAATTTGCACCTTTCCTTTCTAAAGATCCCTCTTCCAGTACTTTTATCTCTCTCATAATATTCAGTTGATGTAGACTTTGATTTCCATTTTCGGTTAATTGCTTTTTTGGCAGCCAACAGAATTCAACTTAAGGCCTTACTATGTCTAGAATATTTTCCTTACTTGCAGCCATTTTCTCACCCAATATTTCTGATAGAATACTTTGTATGGAATTTTTAAAATCTGCCAACTCATTACACCCCAAAACATATATTCCCAGTTGCCACTTTCTTTTCCATCATACTTCCAGCATTTGCTGTTTACTCGGGGAAAAAGTCTTTGAAGTCTGCTTGGGGTATAAAAATACCTAGGCAAATGCTTCCAAGCAAAGATCCTAGACCTTCTGGAATTGGTTGCATACTTGGGAACTGTACATATATTTTCCCACACTTTTCTTGTGAATTGCTTTTCCAGTCTCTGTTTTCAGTTTTTTCTAACCTGCTCTGATGGATTCTTATAGTTCTCATGCAGAATTTTATATGCCCTATTAGTTAAACATTTTTAACAGCTGTGTGTCTTCTAGATATAAATAAAAACTCTACCAGAGCAGGTTTTTCATTTAAAATTCCCCTATCCCTTTCTCTTTGCCTGTAGGCCTGCAGTCCAAATGTGTTGTTGGCCTCATCCCACTCTATTACGTTTCCTGCTTGAGTTATTTGCTCCAAATATTTTGCTTCCTTTGCCAGGTTTCTCCAGTAAATTCCAGCCCCCTCTTGCCGATTTTCTGTAACCCTACTTGCAATGATCCCTAGTGGCAAAAATCTCCTTTCTCCATTTTCATATTGACATAGTTCTTAGAATATTTTCTGCCAATTTATCTGCAGTCAAAATCCCACTCCCTTTGTATTTCTTGAACTTCCCCCTTGCATCATTATCATCATCCCTTTCCACTTTGAATTATAACCTTCTGTTTGTGTTATGTATATGAGCATTAACTGCGTAGCTCTAAAAATACCTTCAAATTAGGTAAACTTAAGCCACTTTGTTCTTTTGGAAGGATCAACTTATCCCACTTAACTCTTGCCCCCTTTCACTCCTAGGTAAATTCCTTCAATTCTTTATTATTATCCACAACATCTCCCTGGGTTGATAAAAGTATACCTGACCTATATACAAGACTAAAGGGATTAAAAGACAACCACGATTCTCCTTATGGTTCTATTTTCAAAACCCACACTCTGTTTGTTGAATTTCCTCTCTGTGCTTCATCATCATCTTTTTCCACTGTGAATTATAACCATCTATTTGTGCTGTATATGTGAGCCTTAACTGTGTAGCTCTAAAATATCCCTTCAGATTACATCCTAAACCATCTTGTTCTGTTAGAAGGATCAGTTTATCCCACTTAACTCTTGCTTTTGAGCTTTGAGTTTTAATTTAGTGAACAGGTTCTCTGCATTATCGAATGTTGGGGGATTTATGCTTATAATGTCAAGTGTGAGGTTAGTTTTGTACAGGATGGCAATCCCACCGCCACGTTTGGATATCCTGTCTCTCCTGATTAGATTATATCCTGGAGATGGAAACTCTTCGTCATTAATATATGGCTTCAGACAGGTTTTTGTGAGAAGGACAATATCAGGGGAGTATATGGACAAGTGTACATGAAGTTCCTCAATTTTGTTTGCTATGCTTTTTATGTTGATATTAAGTATTAGTAGGTCAGTTGTACCTCTTTGGGAGTTTAATGTAGGAGTAGGTTAGATTGGGAGGGTTGTACATGCACTTACTGGACCAGGATTGGGGTGAATGTCTCTGCAGGTTAGCAGCTGAGATGCAATATGTAGTATGATCTTTAAGTATTTAGGTACACAAGTGGAATTGAGAGACATGACATTTGGAACTATAGTGGATTAGATGGGGTGGAGCTAACTGGATGTATAGTGATGTAGTGGATCTTGGGAGAGGTGAGACAGTCGAGTCTTGTTTTTGGGAGGGCAGTGTTAGTTGGTAAGGTGGAGCCAACTTTAGTATGATATGAAGTGATGCTGGAGGTAATAGTCCAATGATTATC